>NW_025180317.1:1729-2360 GCF_004010195.1 Chiloscyllium plagiosum | reverse complement strand
GCCCCGTGTACCCATCACAGTGTGTACCGGCATCATGTCCCCATCCATCACAGTGTGTACCAGCCCCGTGTACCCATCCATCACAATGTGTACCTGCCCCGTGTACCCATCCATCACAGCGTGTACCAGCCCCGTGTACCCATCCATCACAATGTGTACCGGCCCCGTGTACCCATTCATCACAATGTGTACCGTCCCCGTGCATCCATCTTCCATAATGTGTACCGTCCCCGTGTACCCTTCCCTCACAGTGTGTACCAGCCCCATGTACCCATCACAGTTTGTAACGGCCCCGTGTACCCATCCATCACGCTGTGTACCGGCCCCGCGTACCCATCCATCACAGTGTGTACCGGTCCCGTGTACCCATCCATCACAATGTGTACCGGCCCCGTGTACCCATCCTTCACAGTCTGCACCAGCCCCGTGTACCCATCCCTCACAGTGCGTACCGTCCCCGTGTACCCATCCATCACAGTGTGTACCATCCCCGTGTACCCATCCATCACAGTGCGTCCATTCCCCGTGTACCCATCACAGCGGGTACCGTCCCCGTGTACCCATCAATCACAGTATGTACCAGCCCCGTGTACCCATCCATCACAGTGTGTACCGTCCCCGTGTACCCATC
>NW_025180317.1:0-787 GCF_004010195.1 Chiloscyllium plagiosum | reverse complement strand
CATGTGCCCATCCATCACAGTGTGTACCAGCCCCGTGTACCCATCACAGTGTGTACTGGCCCCATGTGCCCATCCATCACAGTGTGTACCAGCCCCGTGTACCCATCACAGTGTGTACTGGCCCCATGTGCCCATCCATCACAGTGTGTACCAGCCCCGTGTACCCATCACAGTGTGTACTGGCCCCATGTGCCCATCCATCACAGTGTGTACCAGCCCCGTGTACCCATCACAGTGTGTACTGGCCCCATGTGCCCATCCATCACAGTGTGTACCAGCCCCGTGTACCCATCACAGTGTGTACTGGCCCCATGTGCCCATCCATCACAGTGTGTACCAGCCCCGTGTACCCATCACAGTGTGTACTGGCCCCATGTGCCCATCCATCACAGTGTGTACCAGCCCCGTGTACCCATCACAGTGTGTACTGGCCCCATGTGCCCATCCATCACAGTGTGTACCAGCCCCGTGTACCCATCACAGTGTGTACTGGCCCCATGTGCCCATCCATCACAGTGTGTACCAGCCCCGTCTACCCTTCTGTCACAGTGTGTACAATCCCAGTGTACCCATCACAGTGTGTACCGGCCACATGTGCCCATCCATTACAGTGTGTACCAGCCCCGTGTACCCATCCCTCACAGTATGTACCATCCCCGCGTCCCCATCCATCACAGTGTGTACCAGCCCCGTGTACCCATCACAGTGTGTACTGGCCCCATGTGCCCATCCATCACAGTGTGTACCAGCCCCATCTACCCTTCTGTCACAGTGTGTACCAGCCCAG
>NW_025180316.1:1729-2360 GCF_004010195.1 Chiloscyllium plagiosum | reverse complement strand
CCTTCAATACCTCAGGTAGTTCTCCCTCAATACTTCGAAAGTGCTCCCTCAATACCTCAGAAAGTGTTCCATCAGTACCTCAGAAAGTGCTCTCTCAATACCTTAGGAAGTGCTCCATCAATACCTCAGATAGATCTCCATCAGTACCTCTGATAGAGCTTCCTCGGTACCTCAGAAAGTGTCCCCTCAGTACCTCAGAAAGTGCTCCCTCAATACCTCAGAAAGTGTCCCCTCAGTACCTCAGAAAGTGCTACCTCAATACCTCAGAGAGTGCTCCATCAATACCGTAGATAGTTCTCACTCAGTACCTCAGAAAGTGATCCCTAAATACCTCAGAAACTGCTCCCTCAGTACCTCAGAGATTTCTCCCTCAGTACCTTAGATAGTTCTCACTCAGTACCTAGAAAGTGCTCCCTAAATGCCTCAGAAACTGCTCCCTCAGTACCTCAGATATTGCTCCCTCAATGCCTCAGATAGTGCTTCCTTAATACCTCAGAAAGTGCTCCCTCAGTACCTCAGATAGTTCTCCCTCAGTACCTCAGAAAGTGCTCCATCTATACCTGAGATAGTTCTCCCTCAGTACCTCAGAAAATGCTTCCTCAATACCTCAGAACTTGCTCCCTCAGTACCT
>NW_025180316.1:0-593 GCF_004010195.1 Chiloscyllium plagiosum | reverse complement strand
CTCAGATAGTTCTCCCTCAATACCTCAGATAGTTCTCCCTCAATACCTCTGAAAGTGCACCTTCAATACCTCAGATAGTTCTCCCTCATTGCCTCAGATAGTGCTCCCACAATACATCAGATAGTTCTCCCCAGTACCTCAGAAAGTGCTCCCTCAATACCTCAGAAAGTGCTCGCTCAATACCTCAGAAAGTGCTCCCTCAATACCTCAGAAAGTGCTCCCTCAGTACCTCAGATAGTACTCACTCAGAACCTCAGCTAGTGCTTCCTCAGTACGTCAGAAAGTGCTCCCTCAATACTTCAGAAACTGCTCACTCAGTACCTCAGAGAGTTCACCCTCAGTACCTCAGAAAGTGCTCCCTAAATACCTCAGAAACTGCTCCCTCAGTACCTCAGATATTGCTCCCTCAATGCCTCAGATAGTGCTCCCTTAATACCTCAGATAGTTCTCCCTCAGTACCTCTGATATTTCTTCCTCAGTACCTCAGAGAGAGCTTCGTCAATACCTCAGAAAGTGCTCCCTCAGTACCTCAGAAATTGCTCCTCAATACCTCAGAAAGCGCTCCATCAATACCACAGATAGTTCTACCTCAG
>NW_025180315.1:1484-2360 GCF_004010195.1 Chiloscyllium plagiosum | reverse complement strand
ACAGTTTCTTTCCAACAGGAAAAGATCTGGGACATTAGATTACTTAGTGTAAAAGCTGGCCCTTCTGCCCAACAAATCCACAGTGACCCACCCAGACCTATTCCCCTACACCTAACACTATGGGCAATTTAGCATGGCCAATTCAGCTAGCCTGTACATTTTTAGACTGTGGGAGGAAACCTGAGCACCTGGAGGAAACCCACATAGACAGGGAGAATGTGCAAACTCCACAGTTGCCCAAGGCATGAATTGAACCCAGATCTCTGGCACTGAGGCAGCACTGTTAGCCACTGCCACCCCAAGTGTCCTGGAGTGAAATCCTCATCCTGGGAGCAGATACAGCAGAGTCAGAGAAATTGAAAGTATGGGAATCATTTTTTGTAGGAACAGGGAGGGAAGAGAGAAAGGCATTGTGGTCAAGGTAGCTGTGGGAATTGTGGGTTTGAAATGGATGTCAATAATAAGTCAGCCACAGATGAGAAAAGCACAAGCCCATAGCAATTCAATCTACCTCACCTCATTCCAATGAGGGTGGAATCTGAAAAGTGTGTAGTAATTTATCTCCACCTCCTTTAACTTGAGGATACCAGATACACAGACCAGGTGATTTATCCACCCCAAGCACTCACTCCACTAGTGAGTATGTAGAAGCTGTCAATCACCTCCCTATGGTGACACCAGCTTTTTCTTGATAAGAGAACTCAGAACACAATCCCAAGCAGCATCATTTCAGCTGTGCAGTTTCTAACTAAAGCCATTAACAGTTAAAGCAAATGAGACACCTCAACATTACAAGGGTTCTGGGAATCTTTGCAATATTATACCAAGCTATATCAAACCCCTGATAAAGCTGGTTATTAAACACTGCTTCTAACA
>NW_025180315.1:0-741 GCF_004010195.1 Chiloscyllium plagiosum | reverse complement strand
CTGCTGCCTCTCCCCACACACTATTTCCATCCAGATAACCCCCAAAGTCTCTCCTGAATGCCTGAACTGAATCTGCCTCCCCCACGTTTCCAGGCAGTACATTCCCTCCCCTAACTACTGACTGGGTGAAAGAGCCTTTTCCCATTTCACCCGACCACATCAATTTCTCAATTTCTCTCGTCATCTGGCATTCCCTACACCTACCCGCCATTCCTTTTACCCAACAGGAAAATACTGTCTCAGGACGCTCATTATCTCATTTTTGAAGGCTTCCCATTTTCCAACCATCCCTTTACCTGCGAACACCTGCCCCAATCAACTTCTGAAAGTTCTAGCCCAATCCTGTCAACATTTGCCTTCCTCCAATTTAGAACTTCAACTTTTACATCCAGTCCTCCTTTTCCATCACTATTTTAAAACTAATAGAATTACGGTCACTGGCCCCAAAGTGCTCCCCCACTGACACCTCAGTCACCTGCCCTGCCTTATTTCCCAAGAGTAGGTCAAGTATTCACCTTCTCTAGTAGGTACATCCACATACTGACTCAGAAAATTTTCTTGTACACACTGAACAAATTCCTCTCCATCTAAACCCTTACCACAATGGCAGTCCCAGTCTATGTTTGGAAAGTTAAAGTCCCCCATCATAACCACCCTTTTATTCTTACAGATAACTGAAATCTCCTTACAAATTTGTTTCTCAATTCTCCACTATTAGGGGATGTATAATACAATCCCAAT
>NW_025180314.1:0-2359 GCF_004010195.1 Chiloscyllium plagiosum | reverse complement strand
TATCACAGTGAAACACTCCAGGAAAAGTGTTTTACGGTTAGTATTACAGTGAAGCACTCCAGGAAAAGTGTTTTGGAGCTCGTATGAGAGTGAAGCACTCCAGGAAAAGTGTCTTAGGGTTAGTATCACAGTGACGCACTCCAGGAAAATGTCCTGCAATTACTATCACAGTGATGCACTCCAGGAAAAGTGTTCTGGAGTTAGTATCACAGTGAAGCACTCCAGGAAAAGTGTTTTAGGGTTAGTATCACAGTGAAGCGCACCAGGAAAGGTTTTAGGGTTAGTATCACAGTGAAATACTCCAGGAAGAGTGTTTTGGAGTTAGTATCACAATGAAGCACTCCAAGAAGAGTGTTTTGGAGTTAGTATCACAGGGAGGCAGACCAGGAAGAATGTTTTGGAGTTAGTATCACAGTGAATCACTCTGGGAACAGCGTTTTCGAGTTAGTATCACAGTGAAGCACTCCAGGAAAAATGTTTTAGGGTTACTCTCACTGTGAAGAACTCCAGGAAAAGTGTTTCACTCCAGGAGTTAGTATCACGGGTAGCAATCCAGGAGTTAGTATCACGGGGAGCACTCGAGGAAAAGTGTTTCGGAGTTAGTATCACTCTAAAACACTCCAGGAAAAGTGTTTTAGGGTTAGTATCACAGTGAAGCACTCCAGGTAAATTGTTCTGGAATCAGTATCACAGTGAAGCACTCCAGGAAAAGTGTTTTGAAGCTAGTATCGCAGTGAATCACTCCAGGAAAAGTGTTTTGGAGTTAGTATCACAGTGAAGCACTCCAGGAAAAGTGTTTTAGGATTAGTATCACAGTGAAGCACTCCAGGAAAAGTTTTTTGGAATTAGTATCACAGTGATGCACTCCAGGAAAAGTGTTTTGGAGCTAGTATCACAGTGAAGCACTCAAGGAAAAGTGTTTTAGGGTTAGTCTCACAGTGAAGCACTCTAGGAAAAGTGTTCTGGAATTAGTATCACAGTGATGCACTCCGGGAAAAGTGTTTTGGAGTTAGTATCTCAGTGAAGCGCTCCAGGAAATGTGTTTTAGGGTAAGTATCACAGTGAAGCACTCCAGGAAAGGTTTTAGGCTTAGTATCACAGTGAAATACTCCAGGAAGAGTGTTTTGGAGTTAGTATCACAATGAAGCACTGCAGGAAGAGTGTTTTGGAGTTAGTATCACAGTGGAGCAGTCCAGGAACAGCGCTTTCGAGTTAGTATTACAGTGAAGCAATCCAGGAAAAGTGTTTTAGGGTTACTCTCACTGTGAAGCACTCCAGGAAAAGTGTTTTGGAGTTAGTATCACGGGGAGCACTCCAGGAAAAGTGTTTTGGAGCTAGTATCACAGTGATGCACTCCAGGAAAAGTGTTTTGGAGCGAGTAACACAGTGAAGCACTCCAGGAAAAGTGTTTTAAGGTTAGTATCACAGTGAAGCACTCCAGGAAAAGTGTTTTAAGGGTAGTATCACAGTGAAGCACTCCAGGAAAAGTGTTTTAGCGCTCGTATCACAGTGAAGCATTCCAGGAAAAGTGTTCTGGAATTAGTGTCACAGTGATGCACTCCGGGAAATGTGTTTGAGGATTAGTATCACAGTGAAGCACTCCAGGAAAGGTTTTAGGGTTAGTATCACAGTGAAATACTCCAGGAAGAGTGTTTTGGAGTTAGTATCACAATGAAGCACTCCAGGAAGAGTGTTCTGGAGTTAGTATTACATTGAAGCACTCCAGGAAGAATGTTTTGAAGTATCACAGTAAAGCACTCCAGGAAGAGTGTTTTGGAGTTAGTATCACAGGAAAGCACTTCAGGAAAAGTGTTTTGGTGTTAGTATCACAGTAAAGCACTTCAGGAAAAGTGTTTTGGAGTTAGTATCACAGGGAAGCACTCCATGTAGAATGTTTTGGAGTTAGTATCACAGTGAAGCACTCCAGGAAAAGTGTTTTGGTGTTAGTATCACAGTAAAGCACTTCAGAAAAAGTGTTTTGGAGTTAGTATCACAGTGAAGCACTCTGGGAACAGCGTTTTCGAGTTAGTATCACAGTGAAGCACTCCAGGAAAAGCGTTTTAGGATTACTCTCACAGAGAAGCACTCCAGGAAAAGTATTTTGGAGTTAGTATCACAGTGAAGCACTCAAGGAAAAGTGTTTTAGGGTTAGTATCACAGTATAGCACTCCAGGAAAAGTGTTTTAGCGCTAGTATCAGAGTGAAGCATTCCAGGAAAAGTGTTCTGGAATTAGTGTCACAGTGATGCACTCCGGGAAAAGTGTTTTGGAGTTAGTATCACAGTGAAGCACTCAAGGAAATGTGTTTTAGGGTTAGTATCACAGTAAAGCACTCCAGGAAAGGTTTTAGGGTTAGTATC
>NW_025180313.1:0-2359 GCF_004010195.1 Chiloscyllium plagiosum | reverse complement strand
TATCTTTAACCAGCCAGCACAGAGTCAATCCCCCAAATTGAAGAGACCCTAAATCTCCTGGATGTATCCATTTATTCAACCAGCCACCACACATTCAGTGCACTAAACTGAGGAGACTCTAAATCTCCTGGTTATTAATATGTATTTATCCATCCAGCACATAGACTGAGCCTTCAGCTGCGGAGACTCTAAATCGTAACCCGCCAGCACACAGTCAGTGCCCGAAACCAGCAGCTTTAGAGTCTCCTCAGATAAGAACACTGACTTTGTGCTGGATGGATAAATAAATATATACATGCAGGAGATTTAGAGTCTCCTCAATTTACAGCACTGACTCTGTGATGGCTGGTTAAATAAATATATATATCCAGGAGATTTAGGGTCTCCTCAGCTTAGGACATTGACTCTGTGCCCTAAATATATATATTTAACCAGCCAGCACAGAGTCAGTGCCCTAAACTGAGGTGACTGTAAATCTCCTGGGTAATATTTATCCATCGAGCACATTATCTGAGCTCGAGAATGAGTCGGCTCTAAATCCCCCAGTTATATATATTTATTTAATCCGCCAGCACAGAGTCAGTGCCCTAAACTGTGGAGACTCTAAATCTCCTGGTTATACATATTTAAACAGACAGCACAGAGTCAGTGCCCTTGACTGAGCAGACTCTCAATCTCCTGCTTGCATACATTTATTTGACCAGCCAGTGCAGAGTCATTGCCCTCAACTGATGAGAATCTAAATCATCTGGTTATATATGTATTTATCCATCCAGCACATAGTCACAGCCCTAATTTGTGGAGACCCTAAATCTCTGAGTTATATCTATATTTATTTAACCCGCCAGCCAACAGTCAGTGCCCTTCACTGAGGAGACTCTAAATCTCCTAGTTATATATATTTATTGAACCAGCCAGCCCAGAGTTAATGCCCTAAACTGTGGAGGCTCTAAATCTACTGATTACATATATTTATTTAACCAGCCAGCACAGAAACAGTGTCCTAAACTAAGGAGAGTCTAAATCTCCTGGTTATATACATTTATTTAACCAGCCAACCAAGAGTCAGTGCCCTGAGCTGTGGATACTCTAAATCTACTGGATATATACATTTATTTTACCAGTCAGAACAGAGTCAGTGCCCTCAACTGAGGAGACTCTAAATCTCCTGGTTATATGTATGCATTTATCCATCCAGCACAATGTCTGAGCCCTAAACTGAACAGACTCTAAATCCCCTAGTTATGTATATTTATTTAATCAGCCTGCATAGAATGAGTGTCCTAAAATGAGCAGACGCTAAATCTCCTGGTTTTATATATTTATTTAACCAGCTAACACAGAGTCAGTGCCCAAAACTGAGGGGATTCAAAATCTTCTGGTTATATACATTTACTTAATCAGACAGCTCAGAGTCAGTGCACAAACTGAGGAGACTCTAAATCTCCTGGTTATATATATTTAAACAGACTGCACAGACGCAGTTCCCTAAACTGAAGAGATTCTAAATATCCTGGTTATATATAATTAACCAGCTACCACACAGTCAGTGCCCTAATCTGAGGAGACTCTAAATCTCCTGGCTATATATATTTATTTAACCCGCCAGTCCACAGACAGTGCCCTAAACTGAGGAGACTCTAAATCTTCTGGTTAATTCTATTTAAACAGACAGCACAGTGTCAGTGCTCTGATCGGAGGAGACTCTAAATCTCATGGTTATATATATATTTAACCAGCCAGCGCAGAGTCAGTGCCCTAAACCTAGGAGACTCTAAATCTCCTGGTTATGACGATCTACAATTTGAATTTAGTTTGTGTAGATTTTTTATTTACTCCAAAATGGTTCCTTGATCTAAACGAATATTCTAAAATGGCATGATTTGCAGAATTAAGCTGAAATTCAAAGATAAGGGGACAATAGAGTTTTCATAAATTGAATACTGACGCATTAATTTACCATTTGAACTAACATTGAACTGACACATGGCATGACAATTTATGAAAATTAGATTTCTTTTTCAAGGAATTCCATAGGATTAGCCTGTTCTCAATTATATCGCCACATTACAGTTGATTGGTCTTTCTTGTAATGAAGGCTGTACTATTTCTTAAAGAACATATAAATAATGTGTAATTTTCAAATGGAATTGTGCAACTTCACCACAGAACACAGAAGCTTCAATCTCTGTGTTGCTGGACAGAATTGCGTCAAGGTACCTTAATTCAATAAACTAATGGCCCTTGCTTTTTGAACAGACCACAGGTGTTGATTCTTTTGACCGATCTTGAACCAAGAAGCCCCTCTTGAGGGGTCTCGATTCTTCATTTTGGGGCTGTGACACGTTTTCGGCTCGGA
>NW_025180312.1:1932-2359 GCF_004010195.1 Chiloscyllium plagiosum | reverse complement strand
CCTTACTGAACCACGCTCCCAGGCAATGCATTCTAGACACAATCCATCCTCTGTGTTAAAAACGGATTCCCCAAATCCTTTCTCAATATCTTCTCTCTCGCTTCAAACACGTGTCCCTTGTTTTTGACACTTTGATGAAGGGGAACAGCTGCTGTCTGTTCACTCTGCCCATACCTCTCATGCTCTTATACACCTCTGTCAGGTTCACCCCTCACTCATCTTTGCTCCAAAATCAAGACTAACCTATCTTCTTGGTTTGAGTTCTCTCTTGTCTTGTTACTTCTTCCAAAGTGCAGCATCTCACATCTTCCAGTGCTAATTTTTATTGGTCATTGATCTGACCACCTGAACAATCAATGTGTACCCTCCTGCAACTAAACACTTTCCTCCTCACTGTGCCCCATCCAGCCTATCGTTGCGTCATCCA
>NW_025180312.1:0-1077 GCF_004010195.1 Chiloscyllium plagiosum | reverse complement strand
CTAAAGATATTAATGTGGGATTAAACTAATACAGCAGGGGGGATGGGAACCAAAATTGTAGGACAGGTACAGAAGAGGATGAGAGTAGGGAGTTCCAAAATCAAGTATTTGACACCGGCAAGCGAGAACCTCGTTTGAAGTGTGTGTCCTTCAACACGAGGAGTATCCGAAATAAAGTGGGCGAACTGGCAGCGTGGGATCGTACCTGGGACTTCGATGTTGTGGCCATTACAGAGAAATGGAGAGAGCAGGGAGTGGAATGGCTGTTGCAGGTTCCAGCATTCAGATATTTCAGTAAGAACAGAGAAGATGGTAAAAGAGGGGGAGGTGTGGTATTGTTGATCAGGGACAATATTACACTTGTAGAAAGGATGTTTGGAGCCTCGTTAACTGAGGTAGTGTTGGCTGAGGTTAGAAACAGGACAGGAGAAGTCACCATGCTGGGAGTTTTCTATAGGCCTCCGAATAGTCCCAGAGAGGAAAGGATAGCAAACATGATTTTCGATAGGAGTGAGAGAGGCAGGGTAGTTGTCATGGGGACTTCAACTTTCCAAATATTGACTGGGATCACTACAGTACGAGTACTTTGGATGGGTCAGTTTTTGTCCAGTCTGTGAAGGAGGGATTCCTGACACAGTATGTAGACAGGCCTACAGGGGGCGAAGCCACTTTAGATTTAGTACTGGGTAACGGGCCTGGCCAGATATTAGATTTGGAAGTAGGTGAGCACTTTGGAGACAGCGATCACAATTCTGTCAGGTTTACTTTAGCGATGGAAAGGGATAGGCGTACTCCACCGCGCAAGAGTTACAGATGGGGGAAGGGAAATTATTATGCAATTAGGAAAGATTTAGGAAGCATAGAATGGGGAAGGAAACTGCAGGGGATGAGCACATTAAAAGTATGGAATTTATTCAAGGAAAAGCTGCTGTGTGTCCTAGATAAATATGCACCTGTTAGGTAGGGAGGAAGGTATAGAACGCGTGAATCGTGGTTTACTAAGGAAGTGTAATCCCTGGTCAAAAAGAAGAAGAAGAAGGCTTATGTTGGGACAAAATGTAAAACTCAGTTAGGGCA
>NW_025180311.1:0-2359 GCF_004010195.1 Chiloscyllium plagiosum | reverse complement strand
TTACAGGAAGATACAGAAGGAATGGTCAGTTGGTCAGAGCAATGGCAGATGTAATGTAACTTTGATAAATATGATGTGATACACTTTGGATGAAGGAACTGCACAGGGAGTACTCAATGAATGGCAGCACACGAGGAAGCTCAGAGGGCATTTCTCCACACTTCCCTGAATGTGACTAAATACGTTAATGCATAAGGGACCGTAAACATAATCTTTATTCACCAAGGCATAGATTATAAGAGCTATGCGGAACTTTGGTTTGGCCAAGATGAAATACTGTGTGTAGTTTTGGGAACCACATTATGGGAAGGATCTGATTGTAGTGGAGGGATCTCAGAGGAGATACACCAGGATGTTCCCAGGGATGAAGCATATCAGCTATGGAGAGAGACTGAATAAGCTCGGTTTGTTTAGTTTGGAGCAGAGAAGGCTGAGGAGGCCATGATTCAGAAGGATAGGATTCCGAGGGACATGGACAGGGTGGTTGGACAACAGCTGTTCCTTTTAATCAAAGGGCCAAGAACAATGCAGCACATTTTAAAGTGAAGGGTTTGAGATTTGGAGGGAATTGAGGTTTGTTTTTCACCCAGAGGGTGTTGGGGTCAGAAATGCCATTCCTGAGAGAGGAGTTGTCATGGTAACTTCACAATCATTAGAAAATACACGGCTGTGCACTTGAAATACCATACGATTCACGTCTACGGGTCTTGTATCGGAAAATGGGACGAATGTACACCGTGCTGTATTTCTGATGGTACAAAGTCTGTGCTTCTGTGTTTTTATGGCTGTGGAAGGTCAATCATCGAGTAGCTTAAGATGGGAATTGATGGATTTCTGAAGAGTATATTAACAAGGGTTTTAAGATTGAACTTGTAATATCTTCTGAAAATACGTCAATGGCAAAATTAAGTGGAAAAAGATGCAGCTTTCTTACAGTCTGACACGAGAGAATTGAGGACATGGAAAAGGCAGAACTATGGAGCAAATACTTTAGTTATGTCTTCACAGAAGAAAACAAAATAAAAAGGAAAACTTCCCAACAATACTAGTGAACATTAGTCTGTTGGGAAAAAGGGAATATAATGAAATTAGCAACCAAACAGTTTTAGAGGAATTATTGGAACTGAAAGTAATGCGCACAGACAAAGTCAACAGAGATTGATCAAATGGGAATCATGTTTGAGAAAGTGACGTTTAGCATAATTATGGAGAAGCAATCAATGCAATATGATTGCATTTTCAGAAAGATTTTTGATAAAGCCCCAAGCCTATTATGCAAATTCAAATCCTCTGGAACTGGGATTAATATGGTTTTAGAATGGGAAAGCTGGCTGGAAGCAGTGAGTAGGGATAAAACAATATTTTTTTTGGAAAGGAAGGTTTGGAGGATATAGCAAGGATCGAGGTTTGGGCTCCAGCTATTCCCAATACACATCATATATTTTATTGAGTGGATCAAATTCAACATTTCCAAGTTTGCTGATGGCACTAAACAATATCGTATTGTGAGTGGGTGAGCAGGGTGTCAAAAAACTGCAAGGTGATTGCGACAAGTGGAGTGTCTGGGTAAATACATGACAGATGCAGAGCAATGGCGGGGGGGGGGGGGTGTGGGGCATGATCTATGGGGGATGTGTGATGTTGTGACCTTTGATGGTAAAAACAGAACGGGAGCCTATCATTTGAAAAGGGATTGTTTGAAAAATGTTGATCTATAAAGGAACTTAAGATGCATTTTTGTATCCTTCTGTGCAACTCTCCGAGGTCAGTGTAGGGCAGTGAGATCTGAATCCAGAAGTTAGTACTGGGAATGGGATTGGGACGCTGACCAGTGTACACAGACCCAACAAGTGTGGAGCTGTAAAATTGAAAAGGATCTGGATCTCCCTGGGCGCCAGTCACTGAAAGCAATTTTGCAGGAGTAGAAAACAGATAGGCAGACAAAGCGTGTATTCACCTTCATTTCAGGAGGATTTGAATCCAGGAGTAAGGGTGTTTTACTGCAGCTGAGCAGGGCCTTGGTGAGACCTCATCTGGAACATTGTGCAGTATTGTGTGCAGTTTTGGTCTCCTTACCTAATAAAGGAGAAACCTCCCATTGAGGGAGAGCAGTAAAGGATAACCAGACTGATCTCTGAGATGACAGGCTTGTTGTGGGAGCATAGTTTGGGGTGGCTATTCCTGTATTCCATGGGCTTTAGGAAAATGAGTGGATATCTCAGTGAAATATATAAAACGCTGTTAGGAGGAGACAGATTGGAAACAGGGGTGACAATTCCCCTGGCTAGGACATCAAAACAAAGGGCCACAGTATTAGGTACAGACAGGCCACTCTGTATTGAGATGAGAATAAACGTCT
>NW_025180310.1:1510-2359 GCF_004010195.1 Chiloscyllium plagiosum | reverse complement strand
TAGGAGTATACTTAAGAGAGAAAACAGGAGGGCAAAAAGGGGACATGAGATAGCTTTAGCAAATAGAATTCAGAAGAATCCAAAGGGTTTTTACAAATACATTAAGGACAAAAGGGTAACTAGGGAAAGAATACGGCCCCTCAAAGATTTGTGTGGAGCTGCAGAAAATGGGGAAGATACCAAACGAGTATTTTGCACCTGTACTTACTGTGGAAAAGGATATGGAAGATATAGACTGTAGGGAAATATATGGTGACATCTTTCAAATTGTCCAGATTACAGAGGGGGAAGTGCTGGATGTCTTGAAACAGGTAAAGGTGGATAAATCCCCAGGGCCTGATCAGGTGTACCCTAGAACTCTGTGGGAAGCAAGAGGAGTGATTGCTGGGACTCTCGCTGAGATATTTGGATCATCGATAGTCACGGGGGAGGTTCCGGAAGACTGGAGGTTGGCTAATGTGGTGCCACTGTTTAAGAAGGGTAGTAAGGACAAGCCAGGGAACTATAGACCAGTGAGCCTGACGTTGGTGGTGGGCAAGTTGTTGGAGAGAATCCTGAGGGACAGATGTACATGTATTTGGAAAGGACTGATTAGGGATCGTCAACATGGCTTTGTGCGTAGGAAATCATGTCTCACAAACTTGATTGAGTTATTTGAAGAAGTAACAAAGAGGATTGATGAGGGCAGAGCGGTAGATGTGAACCATATGGACTTCAGTAAGGCGTTTGACAGGGTCCCCCATGGGAGACTGATTAGCAAGGTTAGATCTCATGGAATACAGGGAGAACTAGCCACTTGGATACAGAACTGGCTCAAAGGTAGAAGACAGAGGGTGGTGATGGAGGGTT
>NW_025180310.1:0-1203 GCF_004010195.1 Chiloscyllium plagiosum | reverse complement strand
CTTCCTATTGGAAAGATGTTGTGAAACTTGAAAGGGTTCAGAAAAGATTTACAAGGATGTTGCCAGGGTTGGAGGATCTGAGCTACAGGGAGAGGCTGAACAGGCTGGGGCTGTTTTCTCTGGAGCATCGGAGGCTGAGGGGTGACCTTATAGAGGTTTACAAAATCATGAGGGGCATGTATAGGATAAATAGGCAAAGTATTTCCCTGGGGTAGGGGAGTCCAGAACTAGAGGGCATAGGTTTAGGGTGAGAGGGGAAAGATATAAAAGAGATCCAAGGGGCAACGTTTTCACACAGAGGGTGGTATGTGTATGGAATGTGCTGCATTTAAAAGGCATTTGGATGGGTATATGAATTGGAAGGGTTTGGATGGATATGGGCTGGGTGCTGGCAGGTGGGACTAGATTGGGTTGGGATATCTGGTCGGCATGGACGGGTTAGACCGAAGGGTCTGTTTCCATGCTGTACACCTCTATGACTCTATGACTGTATGACAGGGACAATACATCCATCCTAGGACAAGCCAAACAAAGACACGCATGAGAATTCCTATCAGCATGGCATTCCAACTGGAACTCTATCAACAAACACATAGAGTTAGACCCCATCTACCATCCCTGAGAAAAGGAACCGGAAATGACTTCACCACAGGAAATAACATCACCTCTGGAAATGACGTCACCAACCCAAAGAAACCCAAAAACATAAATAGAAAGCAGGAATTTTCAGCATTGCTTCGCCTGAGGCCCACTGAAGATGTTACCTAGTATGGTGACAAAATGTCTGGAAATGAACCTTCCAGCTCAGTGAGCAAACCTACATCCAGAACCTCAACCTGAGCTACAAATCTTCTCAAACTCGCTAACATCCTGGTATTTTTAAAATCTTTACTGAACCCTCTCCAATTTAATAATATCTTTCCTGTAGCCTTACCAACGTCCTATACAACCGCAACATGATGTCCCACATCTGATACTCCATGGTCTAGGCAATGAAGGCAAGTGTGCCAAACACCTTCTTAACCATCCTGATGACCTGTGATGTAATTTTCAAAGAACTATATACCTGAAACCCCTCCTCCCCAGTCTCTCTGTGTGAACACACTACCCAGGACTCTATCATTAACTCTATAAATCTGATCTTTGTTTGTTTTACCAAAATGCAATCCCTCATATTTCTCCAAATTAAACTCCATCTGCTAC
>NW_025180309.1:0-2359 GCF_004010195.1 Chiloscyllium plagiosum | reverse complement strand
TGCTCCTGGAATTCAAGGAAATGACCTCCAGCACCTAAAATACTTCAAAAAAAGGAGCAGTTCTTACAGCCAGAAATTCTTCCTGTCCTCCATCTTCGATTACCCAGACCTTTCATGCATTCGCGAAATTTGCTCCCAAAAGCTAAGAGCAAAATATTGCACTGTCAGAGGAATTATAATCGTGCTTACCTGTGTTGCAAACTGCTTCAGAAATTTTTCCTGTCCTCCATCTTCAATTACCCAGACCTTTCATGCATTCGCGAAATTTGCTCCCAAAAGCTCAGAGCAAAATATTGCACTGAAAAGATAGTGGCCTATGTCAGAGGAATTATAGTCGTGCTTACCTGTGTTGCAAACTGCTTCATATATTTTGTGGACGAAACTGTTCACATTAAATTATATGTATGCAATATATATGTATACATTTTTGTATAATATGTACTGTATTATATGTATATATTATAACATTAAGAAAATCAATGATGTATTGTCGCATCCGTATGTAAGGGTACTAGTGACTGCCAGGCTACTCAGACCCCTTGGCATCATGGTAGCCCACAAACCTACCAACACATTCTCTCTCTCACTAGTATCATCACATACAGTTGAGGGAAGACACCACTTCAACTGGGACAATACATCTATCCTAGGACAAGCCAAACAAAGACATGCTCGAGAATTCCTAGAAGCATCGTATTCCAACCAGAACTCTATCAACAGCCAAATCGAATTAGACCCCATCGACCACCCCAGAAAAGAAACAGGAAGTGACTTCACCACAGGAAATGACATCATCAACCCAATGCAACCCAAACATATAAATAGAACGCAGGAAGTTTCAGCATTACTTTGCATAAAGTCCATTGAAGATGTTACTGAGTAAGGTAATGAAATGTGTGGAAATGAACTTCACAGCTCTGCGAGCAAACCCACATTCAATTCCTAGTCTATTGACAACCACCACATCTTATTAAAGATTAAGATTTCAAAAATTCAAAGTTTAACGTGTATTTTTCTTGTTCATGGCACACAAAACACAACTTCAAAGATGCATGCGTTCAGAATTAATGTGCACAAAGTCAGTGAATGTATCACTATTACATTTGGAACACATGTCCGTCAATCTTAACTTGCTACATTTCCAACAATCCAGAGGGCACTGGAGGCGTGGTTCAAGTTGAAATGAACAGGTGCAGACTCGTCACTGGAAGGGCTTTATATCTATGGAGACATAGAGATGTACAGCATGGAAACAGATCCTTCGGTCCAACTTGTCCATGCCGACAAGATATCGAAAACTAATCTTGTCCCACCTGCCAGCACCCGACCGATATCCCTCCAAATCCTTCCTATTCATATACCCGGCCAACTATCTCTTAAATGTGTATGTCTATATGTTTCGTCATTTATTTATTCAGGTGATGTGAGCATTGGTGATAAGGAGAGTCTCCTTCAATGAGGTAAAAACAATGACTGCAGATGCTGGAAAACAGATTCTGGATTAGTGGTGCCGGAAAAGCACAGAAGTTCAGGCAGCGTCCGAGGAGCAGTAATATTGACGTTTCGGGCAAAAGCCCTTCACCAGGAATACAGGCAGAGTGCCTGACGGGTGGAGAGATAAAAGACAGCAGGGTGGGAGTGGGGAGAAAGTCGCATAGAGTACAATAGGTGAGTGTGGGAGGGTATGAAGGTGATAGGTCAAGGAGGAGGATACATGGAAAAGAAGATAGGCAGGTAGGACAAGTCATTGGGACAGTGCTGAGCTGGAAGTTTGGAACTGGGGTGAGTTGGTGGAAGGCGAAATGAGGAAACTGTTGAAATCCACATTGATGCCCTGGGTTGAAGTGTTCCGAGGTGGAAGATGAGGCGTTCTACTTCCAGGCATCTGGTGGTGAGGGAGTGGCAGTTAAGAAGGCCCAGGACCTCCATGTCCTCGGCAGATTGGGTGGAGCAGTTGAAATCTTGGGCCACAGGGCGGTGTGGTTGATTGGTGCGGGTGTCCCAGAGATGTTCCCTAAAGCGCTCTGTTAGGAGGCATCCAGTCTCTCCAGTGTTGAGGAGACCGCATCGGGAGCAACGGATACAATAAATGATATTGGTGGATGTGCAGATAAAACTTTGATGGATGTGGAAGGCTCCTTTAGGGCATTCGATGGAGGTGAGGGAGGACATGTGGGCGCAGGTTTTGCAATTCCTGCGGTGGCAAGGGAAGGTGCCAAGACGGAAGGGTGGGTTGTAGGGGGAGGCGTGGACCGACCAGGTAGTCACGGATGGAACGGCCTTTGCGGAAGTCAGAAAGGGGTGGGGAGGGAAATATATCCCCGGTGGTGGGGTCCGTATGGAGGTGGCGGAAATGTTG
>NW_025180308.1:1400-2359 GCF_004010195.1 Chiloscyllium plagiosum | reverse complement strand
CCGGGATTGGAGGTTGGGTTGGTGGGGGGTGTCGACCTGACGAAGGAGTTACGGAGGGAGTGGTCTTTTCAGAACGCTGATAGGGGAGGGGAGGGAAATATATCGTTGGTGGTGGGGTCCGTTTGGAGCTGGCGGAAATGACGGCGGATGATACGCTGTATATGGAGGTTGGTGGGGTGGTAGGTGAGGACCAGTGGGGTTCTGTCCTGGTGGCGGTTAGAGGGGCGGGGCTCAAGGACGGAGGAGCGGGAAGTGGAGGAGATGCGGTGGAGGGCATCGTCGACCACGTCTGGGGGAAAATTGCGGTCTTTGAAGAAAAGGCCATTTGGGTTGTACGGTTTTGGAACTGGTCCTCCTGGGAGCAGATGCGGAGGAGATGAAGGAATTGGGAATATGGGATGACGTTTTTACAGGGGGCAGGGTGGGAGGAGGTGTAGTCTAAGTAGCTGTGGGAATCGGTCGGTTTATAGTAAATGTCCGTGTTGATTCGGTCGCCCGGGATAGAAATGAAAAGGTCTGGGAAGGGGAGGGAGGAGTCTGAGACGGTCCACGTAAATTTGAGGTCGGGGTGGAAGGTGTTGGTAAAGTGGAGGAACTGCTCAACCTCCTCGTGGGTGCACGAGGCACCGCCGATACAGTCATCGATGTAGCGGAGGAAAAGGTGGGGGGTGGTGCCAGTGTAGCTGCGGAAGATGTACTGTTCCACATATCCTACGAAGAGGCAGGCATAGCTGGGGCCCATGTGGGTGCCATGGCTACTCCTTTGGTTTGGAGGAAGTGAGAGGATTGGAAAGAGAAGTTGTTCAGGGTGAGGACCAGTTCAGTCAGTCGAAGGAGGGTGTCAGTGGAAGGGTATTGGTTGGTACGGCGGGAAAGGAAGAAGCGGAGGGCTTTGAGTCCTTTGTGATGAGGGATGGAGGTGTACAGGGACTGGATGTCCATGGTGAAGATAAGGCGTT
>NW_025180308.1:0-1160 GCF_004010195.1 Chiloscyllium plagiosum | reverse complement strand
TAGGTGGGGAGTTCTTGGACTAAGGGGGACAGGACCGTGTCGAGGTATGCAGAGATGAGTTCGGTGGGGCAGGAGCGGGCTGAGACAATGGGTCGGCCGGGGCAGTCAGGTTTGTGGATTTTGGGCAGGAGGTAGAAACGGACAGTGCGGGGTTTCAGGGACTATAAAGTTGGAGGCGGTGGATGGGAGATCCCCTGAGGTGATGAGGTTATGGATGGTCTGGGAGATGATGGTTTGGTGGTGGGAGGTGGGGTCATGATCAAGGGGGCAGTAGGAGGAGGTGTCTGCGAGCTGGCGTTGAGCCTCAGCGG
The DNA here is from genome assembly GCF_004010195.1 of Chiloscyllium plagiosum. Taxonomy (NCBI): domain Eukaryota; kingdom Metazoa; phylum Chordata; class Chondrichthyes; order Orectolobiformes; family Hemiscylliidae; genus Chiloscyllium; species Chiloscyllium plagiosum. The sequence continues at coordinate 849 of NW_025180308.1, read as the reverse complement.
TGTAAAGGTCGGTGCACCAAACTACTACCGCGCCTCCCTTGTCTGCCGGTTTGATAGTGAGGTTAGGGTTGGAACGGAGGGAGTGTAGGGCTGCACGTTCCGATGGTGAGAGGTTGGAGTGGGTGAGAAGGGTGGAGAAGTTGAGGCGGATAATGTCGCGGCGGCAGTTGGCTATGAAGAGATCGGGGGTGGGTAAGAAGCCAGCACGGGGTGTCCAGGTGGATGGGGTGTGTTGGAAACAGGAGAAGGGATCGTCAGAGGGTGGGTGAGAATTTTGGTTGAAGAAGTAGGCACGGAGGCGAACGCGGCGGAAGAATTGTTCGACGTCATGCCGCGTGTTGAACTCGTTAATCCGAGAGCGTCGGGGAATGAAGGTGAGGCCTCTGCTGAGGAATGATCTTTCATCCTCAGAGAGGGGTACTTCTGGAGGGATGGTGAAAACACGGCAGGGCTGGGAGCTAGGACCTGGTATGGGGCTGGAGCTGGGAGTGGGGGCGAGGTTGGGCGTGGCGGCGGGGACGGAGATCGGTGTGGGGGCGGAGTTGGGTGTGGTGATGGAGATCGGGGTTAGGCCCGCCGTGACCACTCCCTCCGTGACCCCCTCGTTAGGTCCACACCCCACCACCAACCCAACCTCCAATCCCGGCACCTTCCCCTGCAACCGCAAGAAATGTAAAACTTGCGCCCACACCTCCCCCCTTACTTCCCTCCAAGGCCCTAAGGGATACTTCCATATCCGCCACAAATTCACCTGCACCTCCACACACATCATTTATTGCATCCACTGCAACCGATATGGCCTCCTCTATATTGGGCAGACAGGCCACCTATTTGCGGAACGTTTAAGAG
>NW_025180307.1:0-2359 GCF_004010195.1 Chiloscyllium plagiosum | reverse complement strand
CTTCCTGAATACATTCAATGTTTTGTCACCAGCGACTTGCTGTGGTAATGAATTCCACAGGCTCACCACTCTTTGAGTGATAAAATGTCTCCTCATCTCCTTCCTAAATGGTCTACCTTGAATCCTCAGACTGTGACCTCTGATTCTGGACACTATCGGGTACATCCTCCCTGCATCTACCCTGTCTAGACCTGTTGAAGTTTCTAAGTCTCTATGAGATCCTCTCTCATTTGTCTGAACTCCACTACATCCTGACTGGTCTCCCTGTAACCTGGGGACTGGCAGCCCTTGTCTTTTGGGATTGATGGTGGTCCAGTCCATGGACTGCAAGGAAATGGATCTCTAGCCTAACCATGTTCCACATCCTGGATTGGAATCGGACCAATCCCTTGACTGATTATGGATGAAGGGTCAAGGAGGGTGATGGCCATGGAGCATGCAGGGACACTATGCTGAAGGCAGAGATGGCTGATGTCTGGGACAAGCAATCAGTGAGGTGCAGTCTTCAGGTTTACACGTTGCAAATTTGTGCTGTCTCGTTTCTCAGAGAAGGGGAGGAGAATTGTCAGTGTCATATAAATGAGGTGAGTTGGAATAATAATAAGATGCAAATGCATCAAAATAAGGTAGTTACCTCTCAATAGCGAGATGCTGAAGGATTTAAGGTTGAAGTGAAAAATTACAATCAGTGTTGAGATTCTGATGCCTCTCCATTTTGTCCTGTCGTTTTTGCCATTGCTTAGGTCACACCAAGATGAAGTGAATTCTGTCGTATGTTTAATTTGAAAAGCAAAGCAGATTGGAAAATGTTTGGAGATCAGGAAAGGATGATGAAACATCTTGAGGAAGAAATTGGGGCATTGCAAGGGAACTAGCAAGAAATAGTAAAACATACTAAAAACTTCAACAATTAGTAAGAGTAGCTACAGTGAGCATTCCAGGGCGAAGCTTGAGAATGAGAGATGGGAAAGAAGGTGGTCACAAGGCATTTAGAAGATTACAATACAATCAGGCAGAGTCCAAGCTTGGTTTTGTTAGTGGGAAACCTTTGACAAGGTTACAAGACTTCTTTGATCATGTGACAAGCAGGTGGACAAAGGGGAACCAGGAGATGTGGTAGATTTGGATTTCCAAAAAATATTGAGTCAGATGCCCCATAAAACTTTACTGCATATTAAATCCTCAAGGTGATGGGGTAATACATTAGCATGAATACACCATTAGCCAACAGGGTGTTGGGATAAACAGATTAGTTACAGTCTGAAAAGGTGCAGCTGGTGAAGTACCATAGTAATTAATGTTGGGCCCTCAAATATTTATGATCTGGATCAATTATTTTGATAAAAAAATTGACTGTCTTGTAGCAGGAGTTCCTGACACTACAAAGATAGGTTGGCAAGCAAGTTGAGGCTGCTCCAAGGTGTCTGCAAATGAATATTGATGAGTCAAAGTACAATGAAAAGGCACTGGAGAATAATATGGGAAAATGTCACTTTGGTAGGAAGGCTACCAATTGGAGAGAGACTGCAGAGTACTTCAGTCCAGAGAGATCAGGGTTTCCTGGAACATGAACCATAAAATATGAGCATGCAGGTATTGGGAGCACTCAGGGAGCAAATGGGATGTTTAGCTTTTATTTCAAAGCTGAAGAAGTGTAAAAACATGGATGTCCTGCTACAGATTATTGATGGGCATTGATGAGACAACACCATGAGAACTGCGTAGAGTTCTGATCTCCTTCCTTCAGGAGGGAGAGAATAGCATTGGAAACAATTTGAAGAATGTTCACCAAGCTGATCCCTGGGGTGAAAGGATTCGATTATGAGGAAACTTTGAACAGGTTGGAGGCATATGCTCATTGGAATTTGGAGGAATGAGGGGGATCTTATTGAAACTGATAAGGTTCTGAGGGGGACTGAGAGGATTGTTTTCCCATGAAGGGTAATCCACAATGAGGGGGATCACAATAAAAGGGGTCTCCCATTTAATATGGAGATGAAGAAGAATTTTCCTTCTCAGAGAATCCTTAATCTTTGGAACTTATCTGCCTGGATTGTGGTGGAGGCCGGGTTGTTGAATATATTGAAGGTTGGGTTGCATTGCATTTGGAGCAAAAAGAAATCTCTGTCAAAGGATCCAGGTAGGAAAGTGGAGCCAAGGCCACAGTCAGGTCAGCCAGGATTGTATTCAATGACGGAGTGGGGTCAATGGGCCAAATGGCCACCTCCTCCTAATTAGTGAATCCTTTTGCTGGTTTGGCACCAGTTTGGTCATCATCACTTTCAAGAGTATTTTTAAAACTTCAGACACAACAATGTGAGAACAACTATTTCATTTTATTTTGTTACTGGCATAAAGC
>NW_025180306.1:0-2359 GCF_004010195.1 Chiloscyllium plagiosum | reverse complement strand
CATCACTGAATGTAACGGGGAAGGATCAAAGTTCACATAAGAAATTATTGGAAACAGTAGGCATAGCCTTTACTCATCGAGGCATAGATTGCAAGAGCTATGTAGCACTTTGGTTGGGCCAAGATGGAATACTGAGTGGAGTTATGGGAGATAAATTACAGGTAGGACGTGATTATTCTGGAGGGGGTACAGAGATTCACCAGGATGTTCCCTGGGATGGAGTATATCAGCGATGGAGAGAGTCTGAATAAGCTCGGGTTGTTAATTTTGGAGCAGAGAAGGCTGAGGGGGACGTGATTCAGAAGGATAAGATTACGAGGGGCATTGATCGGGTGGATAGACAGCAGGTGTTCCTTTTAATCAAAGGGCCAAGAACAGCGGAGCACACTTTTAAAGGGAATTAGTTGAAGTTGAGAGAGCATTCAGGGACTGTTTTTCACCCAGAGGGTGATGGGGTCTGGAATGCACTTCCTGAGGCGGGGAGGTATCACGAGTCACCTCACAACCTTTAAAAGTATTCGGATGAGCACTTGAAATGTCAAACTATTCATAGCTATGGGACTGATATAGGAAAGTTGGAATAATATAGACCGTACTGTATTTTGATGCTACAGAGTCTATGCTTCTGTGATTGTATAGCTGTGGAAAGTCAATCATTGAACAGCTTAAGACAGGAAGTAATAGGTTTCGGAAGGGCACATTAACAAGCGTGCAATGTAAAAGGTTCCCAACGTACAATATACCAAGATGAAATGTTGGCGAAAATAATTGTAGCTTCCTTGCAGTCTGAAACTAGCAAATGGAGAACAGGAAAATGGCAGACTATGAAGCAACTACTTCAGTTCTGCCTTCACGAAAGAGAAACAAACTTCCAAGCAATTCTCGATCTACTGAGGAAAAAAAAGGAAATGCAATCAAATCATTAAATAAATAGTTTTGGAGAAATTCTTTGGACTGAAATCTGATAAATCCCCATGGCCTGATAATCTTTATCTCTGATTCCAAAAGGAGGTGGCCATGAGAATAATGGATACTTTGCTTGCTGTCTTCCAAATTCCTGATGATTGAATTGACAGATTTGAGAGCAGCAAATATAACCCCAGTATTTCTAACGGAGGTAGGGAGACATCAGGGAATTACAGTCTGCTTAGCACCAAAGAAGTTGTCAGGACAATACAAGAGGCGATTAGAAAGAATGCTTTGCCAGGGATCTTTGAGAATTAAATTAATTTGAAAATAATGAACATGGATCAAGTCAATGCCAAATTATTGAAGGCGAATCATCTTTGAGAAACCGACCGGGAAATAAAATATGGTGATGCAATAAATGCAGTGAATTTGGATTTTCAGAAACTTTTTGATGATGTCCCAAGTGTAGTGTTGTGACAATGCTACTCCTTTAACAAGGTGATACTGTCCTTGTTTCTTTTTCATGGATGTCTTAAAAGCAGTGAATCCGAGAAGTCTGGGTTTGACTAATCTAAAATAAAAACACGTCCAATGAGGAGCAAGTTCTGCTAAATCTGTAATGAGACAGGAATACTTAATTATCTCATAGTGAGGAATCAACTTGGAAGGAATGATCACAGTATGGTTGAATTTAAAATACAGATGAGAGTGTGAAGATAAAATCCAATCCCAGGATCCTGTCCTTAAACAAGGGAGACTAAAATAGAATGAGGGCGGACTTGGCTGAAGTCGACTGGAAACAAAGGCTTTGTGGTGAGAGGTGACGAGCAGTTTGAGGATTTTCAAAGGAATCTTTCAAAGTCCTAATCAAAAGTATATTCAGTGAAAAGGATACACTCTAAGAAAAGGGGTAATCTGCATCTGCTGTCTAAGCAATAAGCGAGACTATCAAGTTTAAGGAGAAGGCATGCAAAGTAGCCAAGAACAGCAGGAGCCTAGAAGATTGGGAAAACATTAAAGGTCAACAGAAAGCCACGAAAAAAGCTATAAAGAAAAGTAGGATAGAACACAAGAAAAAAAACTAGCATAGAATATGGAGATAGATAGCAGATGATTCCCTAAATATATAAAATGAAAATGAGTAGCTAACGTAAATGTTGGGCCTTTAGAAGATGAGATGGAGCATTTAGTTATAGGATAGGATGAAATGGCCGAGGCATTGAGCAGGTATTTTGTATCGGTCTTACTAGTGGGGCACACTAATAACATGCCAGTAATTGACAAAGAGATGACGGTAGGTGAGGACATGTTTACAATCATTATTACAGTGGCGGTAGTGTTGGGTAAACTAATGGATCTAAAGACAGGCAAAACCCTGATGAAATGCATCCCAGGGTACTAAAAAGGATAGCGGGGTTAATATCAAGTGTAATTGTGGTAACTTTCTAAC
>NW_025180305.1:0-2359 GCF_004010195.1 Chiloscyllium plagiosum | reverse complement strand
GACATATGATGAAAACGTCAAAGAAATATACCATAACCCCGAGATCTCTCTGTTCTACAACACCATCAATGGCCTCACATTGAACTGAATATGTCCTCTCTTTGTTTGTTTTACCAATTTTTGATACTTTGTATTTATTGAAACTAAACTCCATCTGCCACTCCTCAGCCAAGTGAGTGATAGTACTGCGGAAGAAAAGCTTGTCAGTAGTCCGCTGTCTTGCATCATTTCGTGGTTTTAAGAAGAGGACAGTCACACGTTAGAGGCGGGAAAGGGTGATTGGTGTTTTTGATTCAGAAAGTATGCTCTTTCTTCATATCTGGTGCTCAGTGATAAGTATCTGTTCCAGATCCTTTATAGTGTAGAGTGTGTCTTCAGGATGTCTTTCCCTCATATTGTAGATGTCAGATAATAGCGACTTAAGGTGGAAATCATAGCCCAACAATTAAAGATCTTCATAGTTTATCTCGAAGGCAGAGCACATAAACGCAACATGCTATATTTGAGGTGAGTACCTTTCATGTGCAAACAATGTAATTCTTTTAACTGTGTAATTCAATAAACGTGAACCAAATTTTATTGGATCCACACCGAGCTGAAAGCTGACATTTAAAATGTGACCCAAAATCTGGGTATGGTTAAAGTCTTGTGCAGTGGGTAACTCCCATCCCTCTGAGCCAGAGCTGCGGGTCAGTTCCAACACCTGAACTTGCGTTGTAGTGTCTCTCACTGTGGACCAGAAGGTCTGGATTCAAGTCCTGCCTGTCACGGAGATATGACACAGTATTTCAAAACAGGCTGATGAACACACAGGAGAATAATGTTGCAGCTTTCGGGATTGTTTCCAAGTGGTGGTAGTGTCCCTACTTCCGAGCCTAAACGTCTAGATTCAAATCCCAGAGGGGTATTCCATAACATGGCTGAACAGGTTGATTAAAATGGTTTTAGAATTGTGACTTGATGGAGAAGGAAGAAGTGCCGGTATTGAATTTCAAAATTTAGGCCCGTGATGACTGAAAACACAGCCATTCGTGTTAATTGCAAATTCTAGTAGTTGATAAATCATGAAGACCACGGATAGTGTGAATAATCAGTGTCTTTTTCCCAGGGGAGGGAAGACCACAACTATTGGACATAGAATTAAGGTCAGATGGACAGAGCGTGGTGCATGTTTGCAATGAGCTGCCAGAGGAAGTGGTCGAGGCTGGTGCAATTACAACATTTAAAAGGCATCTGGATAGGGACATGAATTAGAAGCGTTTATAGGGATATGGAACGGATGCTGGAAAATGAAACAAAGTTAATTTACGACATCTGGTTGGCATGAATGAGCTGGACCAAAGGGTGTGCTGTACAACTCTATAATTCATTGATCCTATTAATTATGATCTCTTTATTATCTTATGTAATCTTCTTCACATTCCACGATATGTGCTCACCATACCTTCTATTATTTACATCTATGTTATTGATGTAAATGACAACAAAACATGGATCCAGTACCAATCCCTGTGGAGCTCTGGTGGTCACAAGCCTCCAGTCCAAAAGACAACCCTCCTCCACTACCCTCTGTCTGCCGCCAATGAGCAGAAACGCACACACACACATACAGAATATAGAGACACAGAACAGTTCTGTCTTTAGGGCAGATATAGATGTGTTTTGATTGATAAGGGGATCAAGCATTACAGTGAGAAGGCGGGAGAATTTTGTTGCAAAATATATCAGCCATGATCGAACAGCTGATCAGAGTCGGTGGAACAAACAGTCTAGTTCTGCACCAATTTCGTACTTTTTCTGAATTGTTTATCCAAGTGGGCAGTGGGACTGAGTTTGATAAATACTTTACTGAACATAATGAACGTGAATGTGGGATAGGTTTGAGGGGCTGAATGATCCATATCTTTCGTATTTGTTATGCCCGCATGACTAAAATAAAGAGAAGGTGACTTGCTGCGAAGTTCATAAACTTTTAAATTTAGATCTTCCCCCATTGAAGATTGAGACAAGGATGTTCTTATCTGCTTAGGGTTGTGCTGTCTGTGGTATTCTCATCCCTAGCGAACAGTGAAGGCTGGGTCATTGAAGATAATCAAGGCTGAATTTGACCTTTTTTGGCAGGGGAGTAAGTGTTTATTGGGAATAGACAGGAAGAGCTTTCAGCCGCAAACAGACCAGCCGTGATATTTATAAAACTAAGCAGTCGACTGGAGCCGATATGATATGTTGTTTCTCACTGCACCTCTTGAGCCTGTTACAGAGGGAGAGGAAGACCCCATTCAGCCAGACAGTATCACTGCAATGAGGCAGGAGAAGGTCATTCTGCCTCTCTGAGGAGATATGCAGGAATAGAATGAAG
>NW_025180304.1:0-2359 GCF_004010195.1 Chiloscyllium plagiosum | reverse complement strand
TGTTGCTGTGATGGTGAATATGTGTGTCGCAGTGTCGCTGTGATGGTGAATATGTGTGTTCAAATGTTGCTGAGATGGTGACTATATGTGTCAGTGTGTTGCTGTGATTGTGAATATGTGTGTCAGAGTGTTCCTGTGATGGTGAATATTTGTGTCAGAGTGTTGATGTGATGGTGAATATGTGTGTCAGTGTGTTGCTGTGATGGTGAATATTTGTGTCAGAGTGTTGCTGTGATGGTGAATATGTGTGTCAGTGTGTTGCTGTGATGGTGAATATGTGTGTCTGAGTGTTGCTGTGATGGTGAATATGTGTGTCTGAGTATTGCTGAGATGGTGAATATGTGTTTCCAAGCGTTGTAGTAATGGGGAACATGTGTGTCAGAGTGTTGCTGCACTGGTAATTATTAGTGTCAAAGTGTTGCTCTGATGGAGAATATCTGTGTCAGAGTGTTGCTGTGATGGTGAATATTTGTGTCACAGTATATCTGTGATAGTGAATATTAGTGTTAGAATATTGCAGTGATGGGGAGTATTTGTGTCAAGAAATTGTTGGACTGTTGAATATCTGTGTTAGTGAGTAACTGTGATGGTGAATATTAGTGTCAGAGTGTTGTTGTGATGATGAATATTTGTATTAGAATGTTGCTGTGATTGTGAATATTAGTATCAGAGTGCTGTTGTGATGGTGAATATTAGTGTCAGAGTGTTGCTGTGATTGTGAATATTAGTGTCAGAGTGTTGTTGTGATTGTGAATATTTGTATTAGAATGTTGCTGTGATTGTGAATATTAGTGTCAGAGTGTTGCTGTGATTGTGAATATTTGTATCAGAATGTTGCTGTGATTGTGAATATTAGTGTCAGAGTGTTGCTGTGAAGGTGAATATTAGTGTCAGAGTGTTGCTGTGATGGTGAATATGTGTGTCGGCATGTTGTTGTCATGACGACTAAGTGTCTCAGAGTATTGCTGTGATGGTTAATATTTGTGACAGAGAATTACTGTGATAGTACATAATTGTGTCACAGATTCACTGTGATGGTGAATAGTTGTGTTAGACTGTTGCTGTGATGATAAATATTTGTATCAGTGTTTGGCTGTGATGGTGACTATGTATGTCATGTTGTTCCTGTGATGGTGAATACTTGTGTCAGTGTATTGCTGTAATGGTGACTATTATAAACAGGCATTGCTGTCATGGTGAACATGTGGTTCAGTGTGGTGATGCAATGGTCAATATTTGTGTCAGAGTGGTACTGTGATGGTGAATATTCTTGTCAGTGAGTTAGTGTGATGATAAATTTGTGTCTCAGTGTTGCTGTGATGGAGATTATTGTGTTAGTGTCAGAGCATTGCTGTTATGGTGAATATGTATGTGACAGTATTACTGCGATGGTGAATATATGCTGTAGTGCCAGGGTGTTGCTGTGATGGTGAATATTAGTGCCAGGGTGTTGCTGTAAGGGTGAATCTTTGTGCAAGGGTGTTGCTATGATGGTGAATATTAGTGCCAGGGTGTTGTTGTGATGGTGAATGTTTGTGCCAGGGTGTTGCTATGATGGTGAATCTTTGTGCCAGGCTGTTGCTGTGGTGCTAAATATTTATGCCAGGGTGTTGCTGTGATGGTGAATATTAGTGTCAGGGTATTGCTGTGATGGTGAATATTAGTGCCAGGGTGTTGCTGTGATGGTGAATATTTGTGCAGGGTGTTTCTATGATGGTGAATATTAGTGCCAGGGTGTTGCTGTGATGGTGAATATTAGTGCCAGCCTGTTGCTGTGATGGTGAATCTTTGTGCCAGGGTGTTTCTATGATGGTGTATATTAGTGTCAGGGTGTTGCTGTGATGGTGAACCTTTGTGTCAGGGTGTTGCTGTGATGGTGAATCTTTGTGCCAGGGTGTTGCTGTGATGGTGAATATTAGTGTCAGGGTGTTGCTGTGATGGTGAATATTTGTGCCAGGCTGTTGCTGTGATAGTGAATATTTGTGCCAGGCTGTTGCTGTGATGGGGAATCTTTGTGCCAGGCTGTTACTGTGATGGTGAATGTTTGTGCAAGGGTGTTGCTGTGATGGTGAATGTTTGTGCCAGGCTGTTACTGTGATGGTGAATGTTTGTGCAGGGTGTTTCTATGATGGTGAATATTAGTGCCAAGGTGTTGCTGTGATGGTGAATATTAGTGCCAGGCTGTTGCTGTGATGGTGAATCTTTGTGCCAGGGTGTTTCTATGATGGTGAATATTAGTGTCAGGGTGTTGTTGTGATGGTGAATCTTTGCGCCAGGATGTTGCTGTAATTGTAAATCTTTGTGCAAGAGTGTTGCTGTGATGGTGAATATGTGTGTCAGAGTGTTGGATGGTTGATAT
>NW_025180303.1:0-2359 GCF_004010195.1 Chiloscyllium plagiosum | reverse complement strand
AGAAGGTGAGGAATGTCCTCTGGTCAGTAGCAGGGGCGAGAACACCAGATGAGTGGAATTGACGATGAATCAGTCGAACAATCATTGATTCCGCTGAAATGTGAAATAAATTGATAAGCACATGGATGATTTTGGAATAATATAGGGAGACGCAGTGAGAATAGTTCACAGGTCAGCCCAACATCGAGGGGCGAAGGGCCTATTCTGTGCTGTATTGTTCTATGTTCTAAACTCCGAATCTGGTGGGACTCAAACAAACAATCCTTGAATCGCAATCTTAACAACGCAGTGGAATTCTAAAACATCTTTCATTTCGCCACAGAGTGCAGCCCCCATTTTGCTGCACTCAAAGATATGGTTTCAAGTCTTTCATCGAACATCTCGCCCCATTTTCCAGTACCTCCTCATTGAGGCCTAGCTCCTCAAGTGTTCGGCTAAATAATCCGGAAATGTTCTCATGACTCTTTGCTTTACCACACGTTCAAACAGTGAGTTCCAGACAAACAATACTCTCAGGATGAAAGCATTCTTCCTAAATCTTCTCTGAATATCCTCTCTCTTGCTATATCCCTGGTTATTAACCCTTCCCGTGAGAAGTTTATTCCTATCACATATATCTATCCCCTTTCTGTGCACGTTAATCAGTTCCTAGCTCAGCTTTCTCCACTGTCAGATAAAGATCCCCAGCCGAGCTCATCTATCTTTGCAGTGGCAACAGTGCAGTGCGCTAATAGCACAGCATGTCAGGCAGCATCCGGGAGCAGGAGAATCGACGTTTTGTGCATGAGCCCTTCATCAGGAATGAGGCTTGTAGGTAGGGGTTGCGATATAAGTGGGAAGGGAGTTCTATTGGTGGTAAAGTATCTGGGAAAGCGACAGGTGGATGAAGGTGAAAGAGAAAGTGTTAATTCAGAGGGTTGTTTGATCGACGGGTCAAGGGAGTAGTGCCTAGTTGGAGGCTTGCCACTGGTATAATGTGAGAGGAAGTGAAATGAGGAAGCTGTTCAAGTACACATTAATCCCATGTGGTTGCATAGTCCGAAGGCGGAATATGAGACGTTCTTCCTCCACGCATCCGGTGGTAATGGAATGGCGGTGGTTTGTGACAGAAACATTGCTCCTCCTGCTCTTAAGATACTGTCTGACCGACTGTGCTTTTCCATCATTACACTCTCGACTCTGGGCTCCAGCACCTGAGGCCCTCACTTCCACCTATCTTCGCAGTGGGAATGGTCGAGCCCTGGCAGTACCTTGGTAAATCTCCTCTGAACACCCTCTCGTGCAAACACACGCTTCCTGAAGTCTGGCGATCAGAACAGAACAAGTTCTCCAAATAAAAAGCGGAAATATCTGAACAAAATCAGCAGGTCTAGTGCGTCTGGGAGAGAGTTCTTCCAGCCTAACGATTTACCTTTGGAACTGATGGTACGTGTAGGTTGGGCAGCAACGGGAAAGAAGGTGGAGAGGGTCTAAAATGATTGAACCCGATTTTGGGTCCTGCAGGTTGCACAGTCTCTCACTAGAAAATGACGTGCCGATCTTCTAACTTGCGCTATGCTATGTGGGAGTCTGCAGCAGACCAGAAACTGAAATGAAGTCTTGAGAACACAGTGGGATGTTGCAGTGACAGGAACCTGGAAGCTCAGAGTCCTTTTTTACTTACAGACAGAACGTACGTTTACTCAAATTTGTCATCCACTCTGTTTTTCTCTCTGCAGTCTTGATTGATGTGATATTGTGAGCAGGAAATGTAATCTGCTAAATTGAGTGAGGTGAAAATGTGTTGCTGGAAAAGCGCAGCAGGTCAGGCAGCATCCAGGGAACTGGAGAATCGACGTTTCGGGCATAAGCCCTTCTTCTGGAATGAGGATTCCAGAACACATTTTTTCCAGCAACACATTTTCAACTCTGATCTCCAGCGTCTGCAGACCTCACTCTCTCCTAAATTGAGTGAGGGGAAGATAATTCACTGGAACCTTAAACAGTGAGGAGAGACATCGTAAACGAGCAGCATTACACCTTCTGAAATTTTGTGGAATGGTGCCATATGGGAAGTGCTAGGGGGTCAAGGAGGATTGGACGAGGATGTACAGAGAGAAATTTTCCTGCATAGAGCTGGTATTCAGTGGTATGGACCAGTGGGGAAAGGGCAGTAAAATGTATATCTTCCTGAGCTTCCTGCTATAAGTAAACAGCTCACTACAGAGCAAAAGTATCTTATGATTTTCATTCCAACACCGACACGAAGTCCAGCTTACAGAAGTCATGTGTTTGCACTGTCACTGTCAGTCTGTCTCCCTGGGAGCAGTAGTGCTCCCCCACCTATATTCAGATAGTACAGTTCTTCCTGTGACATGTC
>NW_025180302.1:1878-2359 GCF_004010195.1 Chiloscyllium plagiosum | reverse complement strand
ATATCCAAAAGCACGCTATCGACGGGATATCAGCATTTGTCGGACAGCAGGAAGTTGTGTTGTTTTCAGAGACGGTCGCTGATTTTATCACCGAGAGGGTAAGCATACTGAGGAGCTGCAAACACTCAAATTAAAAGGCGTACACCCATGCGCACTGTGCTCACATATATCTCCACATAGTAGCTCACTTACGATGCTGGTATTTGAAGCCACGATTCGATCGAAACTGAAGTTTAAAATACAGCATATTAGACCGCTCGACCACGCTGCCACACAGAAGCCATCGCTCAGATTTATTTTGACTAGTGTTTCAGCATCGATTCACTTCAGGCACTTAGACCTCGCAAATTCTGTAATGAAATTGGCGTAATTTAAGAAGAAAGACCAAAGAAAATGTACAGACAAGGAACAGGCCCTTCATCCATTCAAGCCTGAGCCGATCCAAATCTACTGTTTAAATCTGTCACCCAATTCCTAAGCA
>NW_025180302.1:0-493 GCF_004010195.1 Chiloscyllium plagiosum | reverse complement strand
CCTTTCTCTGGTTACCCGTTTGCTTCTTATATATGAATAATAGGCTTTAGGATTCTCCTTAATTGTGCTAGCTATTGGCTGCCGAGGCGTTATTTTTAACCCCCTTCATTCCTCGTTTAAGAATTGTCCTACTCTTCCCATGTTCCTCCAGGGACCATTATGTTATTGGCTGCCGAGGCGTTATGTATGCTTCCCTGTTCCTCTTGGCGAGTCGTACAATTGTCCTGTCATCAACAGTTCACGAATATTGCCTTCCAAATCCTTTGGCTTCAACGGGACATGCCTATCCTGCACTATATTTAACCTATCTTTGAAAGCCTGCCACATATGAACTGTGGACTTTCCTACAAAAGCTGTGTCCAATCCACATTTCCGACCTCCTGCATAATTTTGATATAATTAGATTTGGCCCAGTTTAGTACTCTTTCCTCATGACCACTCTTATCTTTGTCAATGAGTTTTCTAACACTTACAGAATATTGGACACTTCCCA
>NW_025180301.1:0-2358 GCF_004010195.1 Chiloscyllium plagiosum | reverse complement strand
AAAAACACTGAAGATTGCATTAATGCAGGAACACACACTGAAGACTTCAGTAATGCAGGAACAAAATTTAAAGACTGTGATCATGCAGAAACATACCTTGAAGACTACGATAATGAAGGAACAAGAACTGAAGACTGTAGTCATGCAAGAACAAACACTGAAGACTGTATTAATGCAAGAATAAAAAACACTGAAGATTGCATAAATGCAGGAACCAACACAGAAGATTCATTAGAGCAGGAACAAACACTGAATACTGTGACAATGCAGGAACAAGCACTGAAGACTGCGATAATGCAGGAACAAACACTGAAGAGTGCAGTAACGCAGGAACAAAAACTGAAGACTGTAATAGTGCAGGTACAAACGCTGAAGACTATGATAGCGTTGGAACAAACACTGAAGACGGCAATGATGCAGGAAGAAAACCTGAAGACTGCAGTAATGCAGGAACAAACACTGATGACTGTGGTAATGCATTAATTTAAAAAAATACTGAAAACTACATAAATGCAGGAACGAACAATGAAGACGTAATAGTGCAGGAACACACACTGAAGTCTTCAATAATGCAGGAACAAAATTTGAAGACGGTGATCATGCAGAGGCACACCCTGAAGACTACAATAATGCAGGAACAAGAACTGAAGACTGCAGTCATGCAAGAACAAACATTGACGACTGTGACAATGCAGGAACAGAGACTGAATACTCTGATAATGCAGCTACAAAATCTGAAGACTGCAATAAATGAGGAACAACAAATGAAGACTGCAGTTATATAGGAACAAACACAGAAGACCGTGATAATGAGGAACAAACACTGAAGACTGCAACAATGCAGGAATAAAAACCAAAGAGGGCGATAATTCAGGAACAAACACTGTCGACAGTGATAATACAGGAACAAATATTGAAGAGGGTGAAAATTCAGGAATACACACACTGAAGACTGTAATAATGTCAGAACAAACACTGAATACTGTGTTAATGCAAGAACAAACACTCAAGACTGCATTAATGCAGAAAAACAAACTGAAGTGTGTGATAATGCAGGAACACACGTGGAAGACTGTGATAATGCAGGAAAAAAACGGAAGACTGCAGTAATGCAAGAACAAACACTGAAGACTGTCATAATGCAGCAACAAACACTGGAGACAGTGATAATGCTGGAACAAAAAATTAAGATGGTGGTAGTACAGGAAAAAATCTGAAGACACTGATAATGTAGGAACAAACACTGAAGAGTGTAGTAACACAGGAACAAACACTGAAGACTATGATAGTGCCGGAACAAATGCTGAAGACTGCAATAATTGAGGAACAACAAATGAAGACTGCAGTTATATAGGACCAAACACAGAAGACCGTTATAATGAGGAACAAACACTGAAGACTGCAACAATGCAGGAATAAAAACCAAAGAGGGCGATAATTCAGGAACAAACACTGTCGACAGTGATAATACAGGAACAAATATTGAAGAGGGTGAAAATTCAGGAATACACACACTGAAGACTGTAATAATGTCAGAACAAACACTCAAGACTGCATTAATGCAGAAAAACACACTGAAGTGTGTGATAATGCAGGAACACACGTGGAAGACTGTGATAATGCAGGAAAAAAACGGAAGACTGCAGTAATGCAAGAACAAACACTGAAGACTGTCATAATGCAGCAACAAACACTGGAGACAGTGATAATGCTGGAACAAAAAATTAAGATGGTGGTAATACAGGAAAAAAATTGAAGACACTGATAATGTAGGAACAAACACTGAAGATTCAGTAGTGCAGGAACAAACACTGAAGACTTCAGTAATGCAGGAACAAAATTTGAAGACTGTGATCATGCAGAAACACACCCTGAAGACTACGATAATGCAGGAACAAGAACTGAAGACTGCAGTCTTGCAGGAACAAACACTGAAGACTGTCTTAATGCAGGAATAAAAAACACTGAAGATTGCATAAATGCAGGAACCAACACAGAAGACTCATTCGAGCAGGAACAAACACTGAAGACTGTGACAATGCAGGAACAAGCACTGAAGAGTGCAGTAATGCAGGAACAAACACTGAAGACAGTAATAGTGCAGGTACAAACACTGAAGACTGCAATGATGCAGGAACAAAACCTGAACACTGGAGTAATTCAGGTACAAACAATGAAGACGTAATAGTGCAGGTACACACACTGAAGACTTCAGTAATGCAGGAACAAGAACTGAAGACTGCAGTCATGCAGGAACAAACATTGACGACTGTGGCAATGCAGGAACAAAGACCGAAGACACTGATAATGCAGCTACAAAATCTGAAGACTGCAATAATTGAGGAACAACAAATGAAG
>NW_025180300.1:0-2358 GCF_004010195.1 Chiloscyllium plagiosum | reverse complement strand
AGTTCAGTCGCGCTTCTCATTGTCATTTGTTTGTCCAGCCGTTGGTACCTACACAGACCCTGACTAGTGGATCAATCCCCGCCCACTCCAAGTTCTTGTGCAGCCCAGATGACATATCCCAAACCCAAGCACCAAGGAGGCAACACAACCTTCAGGGCTCTCAATCCCAGTCACAGAGAACAGTAACTATGTCTCTAATATACTATCCCCAGTTTTATTGGGCGGCATGGTGACACAGCAATGCTTCTTCAAAGTGCTAGGAACTCGGTTCAACCTCTGGACCCTGTCTATGAGGACTTTGTAAATTCTCCCCATGTCTGCATTTGGAACATTAACTCTTTCATCTCACCACATTCTGTCTCTGTGTTTGTTTCAGATTTCGACCATCTGCCGTATTTTTTGCTTTTGTTCGACGGAGAAATTCAGTAAATGTGACAGGTATTTGTACAAGCAGCTGTGCTTCGCGGGTTCCCTGGGTGTTTAGGAATCTTGCCCAGCCACTTGCGTGTGTGCAGTGTCCCTGGATACCCATCCCATCCCTTTTAGTCCCTCTTCTGATATGTGGATCATTGGGATTCCCGGGTAAGTAGGATATGCACAAGAATGACGCAATCTTTTGGCAGGTAGGTTTGCTATTTTCTTTTAGGAGGATTTAAACTAGTGTTTGGCGGCGGTGGGTGGGGTCGGCGGGAGGGGTGTGGGAAACCACAGCAGGAGGTCAACAAGTACAGTGATGAGGAGGAGTTGGAGATTAAAACCAGCACAGCTAAGACCAAAAGCAAGCAGGCAGAGGGTAATGAACACAATGGACCTGGCAGTCTGAAGTTTGCTGATTTTAATGTGAGGAGTCTGTTTGTTTGAGCAAATATTTCAATGCTGCTGCATATCAGAAAAAAGGAGGAGAAAATGGTTAATTGTCCACTGTGTCCTTCACTGGACCAGCTTGTCTCTACAGGCACCTAAAGTGCTTATTGTGGGTCAGAGAAATTCAGAATTCCTACGGCACAGAAGGAGGCCATTCAGCCCAACATGCGTCGACGAGCTCTCCAACTTGACAACTTGAAAATAAAGAGAATGATCGGAGATAGACTGAGAGGAAGAGAGAGAAAGAAACAGAGAGAAAGCAAGTGAAGTGATATAAACAGAGTGGAGAGAAAACGGAGCGACAGAACGAGTGAGAGCAAGGGGTGTCAGATAAGTGTGAATTTAGATCAGGAGACAGCATGAGGAGAAATACAGAGAAACTTTATTTAGAAGCTGCCAGATACTGTAAGCCCTTTGTCTGGTGCTATAACCTGTGAGCACCATGCTTATACTTGCTGTCATCCCAGATCATTTATTGCCAATGACATCACAGAGCCGGAATTGCTGACAGCTAACCACAATCCAAAAGACCAATAGATTGGTTGCAGGGAGAAGGTGGATTAATTGAAATATTCTGGGCCATCATCAACTTGTATCCGTCTAGATACTGTGTGAGAAACAGGGCGAGAGAATCTCAGTGAGGGGAGTATTGACAGAGGAATCAGGGTCTCAGCTGTAGGTCAAATAATGATTGATAAAGTTTGCACTTCACTTCCATGATTTTGTAACACACATTCAATTTATATAGGGCCACATAGTAAGTGTATTTTCACAAATCTGTCTCTTTTTCGTTTTCATAGATTTGTATGTACAGAAAAGATTATTTGCCCTGTATTTTGTATTGAAAAAATACGTTTTATTACAGAGGAAGAAAGAACCTGTTCCGATGGGACAGCCTTCATCTGAACCGTGCTGTAACCAGAGTCCAAGTGAATCCTAACTAGGGCTGTAGACAGAGCTCTAAACTGATTTGGAGTGTGTGTGTGTGGGGTGGGGGTTCAGTTACAGGGTTTAATTAGAAAAGCCGAATTAAAAGAGGAGGTAAGAGTACAGAACTCAGGAGATGTTATTAAAATCTCCAGCACAGACACAGATAGGATAAAGCATCTGGAAATGTTTAACCATTAAACTTCAAGCACACTGGACAAACAAATGACAATGAGAAGCCGGACGGTTAATACAGGACTGAAGGGGTTATAACTGAATGCATGCAGCGTAAGGAATAGGGTAAGTGAGCTTGTGGCACTGATTGAAATTAGCAGGTATGAGGTGATGGGCATTACGGAGAAGTGGCTGCAAGGGGATCAGGATATTTAAGGACATATATTCTATCGAAAAGATAGGCAGATAGAGGGAGTGGATTTGCATTATTAATACGAAATGAATTTAAATCATTAGAAAGGAAGGACGTAAGGTCAGATGGTGCAGAATCCACGTGGGTAGAATTGAGGAACCACAAAGGTAAGACAACCGCAGTTGGATTCTTTTACAGTG
>NW_025180299.1:0-2358 GCF_004010195.1 Chiloscyllium plagiosum | reverse complement strand
CTAATTACAAATGCAGATTGTTTCATTGAATGACTGAATTATCTCTACTCATTGGAATAGCATGTTCAGTGTGTTTCAGTGAAGGAATGATTTCCGGCTGATGCATTGAATGAATTAATGCTGTTGGATTCATTAAATTAATAAATTACGTTTGCTTCATTGAATCTATGAAAACCGTTTGTTTCACTGAATCAATCATTGAAGTTGGATTTATTGACTATATGAATGCAGTTAATTTGATTGAATGAAAGCGTAAAGTTCAAGGTTTTGTATAAATTACAGAAGCTCTTCTCGTTACATTCTAACGTGCAGTTTGTTCATTGAATGAATCTGTTAAGTTTAACACTATGAATGAAGGAGAGACGCTCTACTGTTTGAATTAACAAGTGCAGTTTCTTTCATTGAATGAATGCGTTTAGCATGTGGCGATGAATGAATGGCAAAAGATCTAGTCATTGAATTAACACAAGCAGTGAGTATCGTTGATTCACTAAATAAAGGAGTTAATTTGTTTCGCTGAATCAATGAATACGGTGTGATGCATTGAACCAATTAGTTGAGGTTAATTCAACGAATGAAAGAATGCAGTTTGTCAACTGTTAAGTAAGAGACATTTAGTATACGACAGAATGTTTACTTGTCTAATTACAAATGCAGATTGTTTCATTGATTGAATGAATTATATTTGAAACTTTAAATGATTGAGAGAAGCTCTACACATTGAATTACCATGTGCAGTTTGTTGCTTTGAATGAATGCTTTTAGCTAGTGGTATTGAATAAAAGGTAAGAGATCGACTCATAGAATTAACACATGCCGTGTGTTTCTTTGAAATAAAGTGTGCAGTTTGTTTCACGAACTAAATGAGTAAAGTTTGTTTCATTGACTGAATGATTATCTCTACTCATTGGAATAGCATGTTCAGTGTGTTTCAGTGAATGAATGATTGCCGGCTCATTCATTGAATGAATTCATGCTGTTGGATTCATTAAATTAATAAATTACGTTTGCTTCATTGAATCTATGAAAACCGTTTGTTTCACTGAATCAATCATTGAGGTTGGATTTATTGACTATATGAATGCAGTTTGTTTGATTGAAAGAAAACGTAAAGTTCGAGGTTTTGTATAAATTAGAGAAGCTCTTCTCGTTACATTCCAACGTGCAGTTTATTTCATTGAATGAATGTGTTCAGCTTCACATTATGAATGAAGGAGAGACACTATACTGTTTGACTTATAGAGTGAAGTTTCTTTCATTGAATGAATGCGTTTATCATGTGGCGATGAATGAATGGCAAAAGATCTAGTCATTGAATTAACACAAGCAGTGAGTATCGTTGATTCACTAAATAAAGGAGTTATTTTGTTTCGTTGAATCAATAAATACCGTTTGATGCATTGTATCAATTATTTGAATTTAATTCAACGATTGAAAGAGTGCAGTTTGTAAACTTTTAAGTTTGAGACATTTAGTATACGACGGAATGTTTCCTCGTCTAATTACAAATGCAGATTGTTTCATTGAATGAATGAATTATGTTTGAAACTTTAAATGATTGAGAGAAGGTCTACACATTGAATTACACATGTGCAGTTTGTTGCATTGAATGAATGCTTTTGCTGGTGGTATTGAATAAAAGGTAAGAGATCCACTCATTGAATTAACACATGCCGTGTGTTTCTTTGAAACAAAGTGTGCAGTTTGTTTCACGAACTAAATGCGTAAAGTTTGTTTCATTGACTGAATGAATTATCTCAACACATTGGAATACCACGTCCTGTGTGTTTCATTGAATGAATGATTGCCGGCTGATTCATTGAATGAATGAATGCTGTTGGATTCATTAAATAAATAACTTACGTTTGCTTCATTGAATCTATGAAAACCGTTTGTTTCACTGAATCCATCACTGAAGTTGGATTTATTGACTATATGAATGCAGTTAGTTTAATGAAAGGGTAAAGTTCGAGTTTTTGTATAAATTAGACAAGCACTTCTCGTTACATTCTAACGTGCAGTTTCTTTCATTGAATGAATGTATTAAGCTTAACACTATGAATGAAGGAGAGACGCTCTACTCTTTGAATTAACAAGTGCAGTTTCTTTCATTGAATGAATGCGTTTAGCATGTGGCGATGAATGAATGGCAAAAGCTCTAGTCATTGATTAACACAAGCAGTGAGTATCGTTGATTAACTAAATAAAAGAGTTAATTTATTTCGTTGAATCAATGAATACCGTTTGATGCATTGAATCAATTATTTGACTTTAATACAACGATGCAGTTTGTAAACTGTTAATTTAGAAACATTTAGTATACGATAGAATGTTTACTCGTCTAATTACAAATGCAGA
>NW_025180298.1:0-2358 GCF_004010195.1 Chiloscyllium plagiosum | reverse complement strand
CCCTAGCTTCCCCCAGAGTTCTAGGATGCATATGTCCTGAGAATTTACAGACCTTTATGTGTTTTAAGACATCCAGCACCTCCTCCTCTGTAATCTGGACATTTTTCAAGCTGTCACTGTCTATTTCCCCACATTCTATATCTTCCATGTCCTTCTCCACAGTAAACGTTGATGCAAATACTCCTTTAGTATCTCCCCATCTCTTGCAGTTCGACACATCGGCTGCCTTGCTGATCGTTGAATGGCCCTATAGTTTCCCTAGTTACCCGTTAATCCTTAATGTATTTGTATAATCATTTTGGATTCTCCTTAATCCCATTTGCCAAAGCTATCTCATGCCCCCTTTTGCCTCCTGATTTCCCTCTTAAGTATACTCCTACTGCCTTTATACTCTAAGGATTCACTCGATCAATTCTGTCTATACCTAACATGTGTTTCCTTCTTTTTCTTCACCAAATCCTAAATTTTTAGTCATCCAGCATTTTTCACACCTACCAGCCTTGTCTTTCACCCCAACAGGAACACACTGTCTCATTTGTGGGCGGCACGGTGGCACAGTGGTTAGCACTGCTGCCTCACAGCGCCAGAGATCCGGGTTCAATTCCCGCCTCCGGCGACTGACTGTGTGGAGTTTGCACATTCTCCCCGTGTCTGCGTGGGTTTCCTCCGGGTGCTCCGGTTTCCTCCCACAATCCAAAGATGTGCAGGTCAGGTGAATTGGCCATGCTAAATTGCCCGTAGTGTTAGGTTAGGGGTATGGGTGGGTTGCGCTTCGGCGGGTCGGTGTGGACTTGTTAGGCCGAAGGGCCTGTTTCCACACTGTAAGTAATCTAATCTAATCTAATCGCTGTGTATATTATCTCATTTTTGAAAACGTCATCATTTCCTAGCCATTCCTTTACCTGCAAAAATCCACACCCATTCACCTTTTTCAAAGATTTTACCTAATACTGCCAAAATAGTTCTTTATCGGATTTAGAAGTTTAACACCTAGATCCTGTCTATCCTTTTCCATAACTATTTTAAAAATAATAGAATTATGGCCGCTGGTCTCCATGTGTTCCCCCACTGACAGCTCTCTCAGTTGCCCTGCCTTATTTCCCAAGTGTAGGTCAAGCTTTGCACCTTCTCTAGTAGGTTCATCCACATGCTGAATCAGAAAATCTTCTTGTACACACTTAAAAAATTCCTCTCTGTCTAAACCCTTAACACTATGGCAGTCCCAGTCTACAGTTAGAAAGTTAAAATCCCCTACCATAACCGCCCTATTATTCTTACAGATAACTGAGATCTAGTTACAAGTTTGTTTCTCACTTTTCCGTTGACTGTGGTTGGGAGTCTCGCATGGTGTGTTGCCTGCCGAGTGCCAGGATGCTGGACATCTCCCACCGGCTTGAAAGGATATTGGAACGGGAGGGGGAGGATTCAGTTGTTGTGTTCCACGTTGGGACGAACAACATAGGCAAAGATAGCGGAGCGGACATGTTTGGGGATTATCAAGCACTAGGAAGGAAAGTGAATTACAGGTCCTCAAGGGTCATAATCTCCGGATTACTGTCCGAGCCACGTGCCAATTAGCATAGGGATAAGAAAATTAGGGAAGTTATCACGTGGTTAAAGGATTTGTGTAGAAAAGAGGGATTCGATTTCATGGGGCATTGGCATCAGTTTTGGAACTGGGCGTATCTGTACCGTTGGGATGGTCTCCACCTGAACCGATCTGGTACCGATGTTCTAGTAAAGTGGATAAATTGGGTGGTCAGTAGGACTTTAAACTTCTGAGTTGGGGTGAAGGGAAAGTGAAAGCGACAGGGAGTATGGACTTAAATGGAAAGATAAGCAACAGGATAGCATGTGTGCTGGCGGATTTAAGCAGACTAGGAATGTAGCAAAAAGGAAGGATAACTTAGGACATCTTATGACTTCTAATATTTCTAATGATAAGAAAGTTAGCATAAAGGCACTTTACCTGAATGCTCGTAGCATTCGTAACAAAGTAAATGAACTAACAACACAGAGCATCGTGAATCATTATGATGTGGTAGGCATCACAGAGACATGGATACAGCGAGTTCAGGACTGGCAGTTAACCATCCAAGGATTTACATCTCATCGAAAAGACAGGGAGGTGGACAGAGGGGACGGGGGTTGCCTTGTTCGTTAAGAACAAAATTAAATCTATGGCACTGAATGACATAGGGTCGGATGATGTGTAGTCTGTGTGGGTGGAATTGAGGAACCACAAAGACAAAAAAAAACATAATGGGAGTTATGTACAGACCTCCTAACAGTGGTCAGGACCAAGGAATTAGATAAGGCATGTCAGAAAGGCAAGGTCAAGGTGATCATGGGGGACTT
>NW_025180297.1:0-2358 GCF_004010195.1 Chiloscyllium plagiosum | reverse complement strand
GTCTATCTTTCCTCAGGTCAGGGCCCCCCAGCTGTTCATCGTATTCCAACTGTGGGCCTGACTACTGCCTTGTATACGATTGCCAAAACCTTTCCTATTTTTATGTTTGATTCCCTTTGAAACAGAGGCCAACATTTCAAAGAGTCAGAGAGTCGTACAGCATGGTAACAGACCCTTCGGCCCAACCAATCCATGCTGACCATAATTGCAATCTAACACGAGTCCCACCTGCCAGCTCCTGGCCCATATCCCTCCAAACCTTTCCTATTCATCTACTTATCCAAATGTCATAGAGTCATAGAGATGTACAGTACGTCAACAGACCCTTCGGCCCAACTCATCAGTGCTGACCAAATGTCTTAAGCTAATCTAGTTCCATCTGCCAGCACTTGGCCCATATTCCTCTAAACCGTTCCCATTCGTATACTCATCCTCTGGCAGCATCCTCTGTACCCACATCCATCACTTCCTCTCACAGTTCATTTCACACATGAAGCACTCTCTGTGCTAAAATGTTGCCCCTCATGTCCTTCTTAAATCTTTCTCCTCTCACCTTAAAAATATGTCCCCTTAGTTTTCAACTCCCCATCCGAGGGAACAGATCCTTATCTGTGCCCCTCATGATTTTATAAACCTCAATAAAATCACCCCTCGACCTTCTATGCTTCAGTGAAAAATGTCCCAACCTTTCCAATCTATTTTTACGTCTCAAGTCCTCCATTATTGGCAACATCCTGGAAATCCTTTCTGAACCCTGTCCAGTTTAGTAATGTCCTTGCTATAGCATGGCAACCAGATCTGGACTCAGTACACCAGAAGAGGCCTCACCAAGGTCCTGTGGAACCCCAATATAGCGTCCCAACCCCTATACTCAATGAACCTGAGCAATGAAGGCTAATCACATTCTTAACCAACCTGTCTAACCTGTGATGCAAATTTCAAAGAATTTCATGTTCCTTCCCTATTACTTGTTGAGATTGTGCACTAGCTGTTAGTGCCTTTTACAAAAGGAGTCCCTAATATCTCTGTGCTGCCACTTTCTGCAGTCTTTCTCCATTTAAATAATAAAAGTGACATGTCTATTTATATAGTCTGGGAAAAAGCTTACACTTTGATGAACATCCAGTCTACAAAACCCTACTGTCCCAATTTGGTGTATGTTCCACAGTCTTTATCTATAATTATGAGACTGAGGGAGAAGCTGGGGAGTTATTCGAATAACTCACTTCCTGCTTCCCTGAAGTGTGCCAACCTTTGACAGGAAGTAAGTGAGGCAATGCATTCTGGGAGGTCAAATTCAAGAGGAAAGTGTACCGTAAATGGCCAGACACTTGGGAGGATTGATATACAGAGGGATCATGGGGCCCCAAGTCCATAGCTCCCTGAAAATGGCAAGACAAGTGGATAAGATGGTAAAGTAGGTGCAAGGCATTGGTCAGGGCATTGAGTATGAAAGTTGGCAAGTCATGTTGGCTGCATGAAACTTCAGTTCCGTGCCATTTGAGGTATCGCGTACAGTTCAGGTCAGCTACCAGAAGGATGAGGAGGCTTTGGAGAGGGTGCAGAAGAGGTTTAACCAGGACATTGCCTGGAATGAAGCGTATTAGCTATAAGGAGAGGTCGGACAAAGTTGGATTGTTTTTGCAGGACCGTCGGAGCCTGAAGGGACAAACTGAGAGACACATATACGATTATCAGAGGTTTGGATAGGACAGATATTCGGAGTCTTTCTCTCAGGATGGAAATACCAAATCTTAGGGACATAGGTTTAAGATGAGAGGGGGGAGAATGTTTAAAGGAGATATGTGAGGGATGTTTTTTACACAGAGGGTGGTTGGTGCCTGGAACATGCTGCCGGGGAGGAAGTAGAAACAGATAGAATAGCAACATTTAAGAGGCTTTTAGACAGACACATGGACAGGTCGGGAATGGAGGGATCAGACTATGTGCAAGCAGATGGGATTAGTTTAAAATAGCATCATGGTCGGCACAGACATAGTGGGCCATAGGGCCTGTTTCTATGCTGTACTGTTCTACGTTACATGTTCTAGAATGGTAGCTTCCTATGTAAACTTGTCACACTGTAATTGCACTCTCCTGCCAGTAGTGGTGCTATATCACAGGTTTCCCGAACTGTCCCACAGACTATTTCTTCTGCAGTTCTACATCTGGACCACACTGGGGAATGAATATGTTTTCTATTTTATATTCCTACCTCTCTACATACCTTATTCAGATTCTCACATCTACACACCCTTATCCATTTGTCCTCCTCCTACTCTAATACCACTTCTGCTCAGAGTGAGACGTGGTCCTCCTTGACCAGTGGGTAGTGCACTCATCTGAAATTGGAGGATT
>NW_025180296.1:1887-2358 GCF_004010195.1 Chiloscyllium plagiosum | reverse complement strand
CATCCCTAGGAACTACGGGACAATTTATCATGGTCAATCCACCCTAACCTCACAACCCTGGGCACTATGGGAAAATTTAGCATGGACAACCCACCCTAACCTGCACATCCCTAGGCATTACGGGACAATTTATCATGGCCAATCCACCCTAGCCTGCACATCCCTGAGGACTACGGGGCAATTTAGCATTGCCAACCCACCCAAACCTGCACAACCCTGGGCACTACGGGACAATTTATCATGGCCAATCCACCCTAACCTGCACATCCCTGGGCACTACGGGAAAATTTCGCATGGCCAATCCACCCTAACCTGCACATCCCTGGGCACTATGGGACAATTTAGCATGGCCAATCCACCCTAACCTGCACATCCCTGGGCACTATGGGACAATTTAGCATGGCCAATCCACCTAAAACTGAACATCCCTGGCACTAAAGGGGCAATTTAGCATTACCAATCCACCCTAAC
>NW_025180296.1:0-1407 GCF_004010195.1 Chiloscyllium plagiosum | reverse complement strand
CCACCCTAACCTGCACATCCCTGGGCACTACGGGACAATTTATCATGGCCAATCCACCCTAACCTGCACATCTCGGGGGTCTCCGGGACAATTTAGCATGGCCAATCCACACTAACGTGCACATCCCTGGACACGATGGGACAATTAAACATGGCCAATCCATCCTAACCTGCACAACCCTGGACACTATGGGACAATTTAGCATGGCCAATCCACACTAACGTGCACATCACTGGACACTATGGGACAATTTAGCATGGCCAATCCACCCTAACCTGCACATCCCTGGGCACTACAGGACAATTTAACATGGCCAATCCACCTAAAACTGAACATCCCTGGGCACTAAAGGGCAATTTAGCATGACCAATCCACCCTAACCTGTACATCCCTGGGCACTACGGGGCAACTTAGCATGGCCAACCCACCCCAACCTGCACATCCCTAGACCCGACGGAACAATTTAGCATGGCCAATCCACCCTAACCTGCACATTCCTGGACACTACGGGAAAATTTAGCAGGGACAATTCACCCTAACCTGCACATCCCTGGACATTACGGAACAATTTAGCATGGCCAATCCACCCTAACCTGCACATCCCTGGATACTACGGGACAATTTAGCATGGCCCATTACCCCTAACCTGCATATCCCTGGTCACTATGAGACAATTTAGCATGGCCAATCCACCTTAACCTGCACATCTCTGGGGCACTACGGGACAATTTAGCATGGCCAATCCACCCTAACCAGCACATCCCTGGACACTACAGGACTATTTAACATGGCCTTTCCACCCTAACCTGCACATCCCTGGGCACTACGGGACAATTTAGCATGGCAAACCCACCCTAACCTGCACATCACTGGGCACTATGTGACAATTTAGCATGGCCATTCCACCCGAACCTGCACATCCCTGGACACTACAAGACAATTTAGCATGGCCAATCCAGCCTAACCTGCACATCCCTGGGCACTACAAGACAATTTAGCATGGACAATCCACCCTAACCTGCACATCCTTGGGCACTATGGGACAATTTAGTACGGACAATCCACCCTAACCTGCACATCCCTCGGCACTACGGGACAATTTAGCATGGCCAATCCACCCTAACCAACACATCCCTGGGCACTAGGGGACAATTTAGCATGGCCAACCCACCCTAGCCTGAACATCCCTGGTCACTACGGGACAATTTCGCATGGCCAATCCACACTAACGTGCACATCTCTGGGCACTACGGGACAATTTAGCACAGCCAATCCACACTAACGTGCACATCCCTGGACACGATGGGACAATTAAACATGGCCAATCCATCCTAACCTGCACAACCCTGGACACTATGGGACAATTTAGCATGACCAATCCACACTAACGTCACATCCCTGGACACT
>NW_025180295.1:0-2358 GCF_004010195.1 Chiloscyllium plagiosum | reverse complement strand
CCACTATACGGAGACCAAGAGCACTGTCCTACATCTACCCTCTGTGCAGATATCACCACCAGCACCATCCTATGTCCGCCATTTGTGCAGACCACCAACAGCACCGTCCGATATCCGCCATCTGTGCCGGACACCACCAGCACCGTCCTATATCCGCCCTTTGTGCGGGACACCACCAGCATCGTCCTATATTCGCCCTCTGTGCGGGACACCACCAGCATCGTCCGATATCCGCCCTCTGTGCGGGACACCACCAGCACCATCCTATATCTGCCCACTACGCGGAGACCAAGAGCACCATCCTATATCCGCCCTCTCTGTGCGGACCACCAACAGCACCATCCTATATCTACCCACTGTGCGGACACCATCAGCGCCGACCTATATCCGCCCTTTGTCCGGATATCACCAACAGCACCATCCTCTATCCGCCTTCTATGCAGATCACCACTAGCACCGTCCTATATCCCCCCCTCTGTGCGGATGCTACCACCAGCACCATCCTATTTCAGCCCTCTGTGCGGACCACCAATAGTGCCATCCTATATCTGTCCTCTGTGCGGATATCACCAACACTGTACTATATCTGCCCTGTATGCGAACCACCACCAGCACAGTCCTATTTCCGCCCACTGTGCGGACCACCACCAGCACCGTGCTCCATTCCCCCTTTGTGTGGATACCAGCACCGTCCTATATCCGCCCACTATGGCGATCGATACCAGCACCGTCCTATATCCGCCCACGGGGCAGATCACCGCCAGCACCGTCCTATATCCACCCTCAGTGCGGGACTCAGCCAGCACAGTCCTATATCCGCCCTCACTGCGGACCACCAGTACCGTCCCATATCTGCCCACAGTGCGGAGACCAAGAGCATCGTCCTATATCTGCCCTCTGTGCAGCTATCACCATCAGCACCAGCCTATATCCACCGACTGTGTGGGACACCACCAGCACTGTCCTATATCCACCCACTGTGCGGACACCATCAGCACCGTCCTATATCGGGCCTCTGTGCGGATATCACCACCAGCACCATCCTATATCCGCCTTCTATGCAGATCACCACTAGCACCGTCCTATATCCCCCCCTCTGTGCGGATGCTACCACCAGCACCATCCTATTTCAGCCCTCTGTGCGGACCACCAATAGTGCCATCCTATATCTGTCCTCTGTGCGGATATCACCAACACTGTACTATATCTGCCCTGTATGCGAACCACCACCAGCACAGTCCTATTTCCGCCCACTGTGCGGACCACCACCACCAGCACCGTCCTATATCCGCCCTCTGTGCAGACCACCACCAGCACCGTCCTCCATCCGCCCTCTGTGTGGATACCAGCACCGTCCTATATCCGCCCACTATGGCGATCGATACCAGCACCGTCCGATATCCGCCCTCTATGGCAATCACCTCCAGCACCGTCCTATATCAGCCCACGGGGCAGATCACCGCCAGCACCGTCCTATATCAGCCCACCGGGGCAGATCACCGCCAGCACCGTCCTATATCAGCCCACGGGGCAGATCACCGCCAGCACCGTCCTATATCCACCCTCAGTGCGGGACTCAGCCAGCACAGTCCTATATCCGCCCTCACTGCGGACCACCAGTACCGTCCCATATCTGCCCACAGTGCGGAGACCAAGAGCATCGTCCTATATCTGCCCTCTGTGCAGCTATCACCACCAGCACCATCCTATATCCGCCCTCTGTGCGGACCACCAACAGCACAATGCTATATCCACCCTCTGTGCAGATACCACCACCGCTGTCCTATATCCACCCTCTGTGCAGATACCACCAGTACCATGCTATATCCACCCTCTGTGCAGATACCACCAGCACCGTGCTATATCTACCCTCTGTGCGGACCACCATCAGCTCTGTCCTATATCCACCCTTTGTGCGGATGCCACCACCAGCACCGTCCTATTTCAGCCCTTTGTGTGGACCAACAGTGCCATCCTATCTCCACCCTCTGAGCAGATACCACCAGCACCGTACAAATCTGCCCTGTACGTGGACCACCACCAGCACAGTCCTATTTCCGCCCACTGTGCGGACCACCACCAGAAGCACCGTCCGAAATCCGCCCTCTGTGCGGATACCACCACCAGCACTGACCTATATCCACCCGCTGAACAGATACCACCAGTACCGTGCTACATCCACCTTCTGCACAGATACCACCAGCACCGTCCTACATCTGCCCTCTGTTTGGATATCACCACTAGCACCATCGTATATCTGCCCTGTGCGGACCACCACCATCACCATCCTATATCCGCCCTCTGTGCGGGATACCACCAGCACAGTCCTATATCCGCCCTCTGTGCGGATGCCACCAG
>NW_025180294.1:2187-2358 GCF_004010195.1 Chiloscyllium plagiosum | reverse complement strand
GAGTGCTGCACTGTCAGAGTGTCAGTACTAAGGGAGTGCTGGACTGTCAGAGGGTCAGTACTGAGGGAGTGCTGCACTGTCAGAGGGTCAGTACAGAGGGAGTGCTGCACTGTCAGAGGGTCAGTACTGCGGGAGTGCTGCACGGTCAGGGGGGCAGGACTGAGGGAGTGC
>NW_025180294.1:1849-2161 GCF_004010195.1 Chiloscyllium plagiosum | reverse complement strand
TGTCAGAGGGTCAGTACTGAGGGAGTGCAGCACTGTCGGAGTGTCAGTACTGAGGGAGTGCAGCACTGTCGGAGGATCAGAACTGAGGGAGTGCTGCACTGTCAGAGGGTCAGTACTGAGGAGTGCTGCACTGTCAAAGGGTCAATAAGGAGGGAGCGCTGCACTGTCAGAGATCAGTACTGAGGGAGTGCTGCACTGCCAGAGGGTCAGTATTGAGGGATCACTGAACTCTCAGTGGGTCAATACGGAGGGAGTGCTGCACTGTCAGAAGATCAGTACTGAGGGAGTGCTGCACTGTCGGATGGTCAACAC
>NW_025180294.1:0-673 GCF_004010195.1 Chiloscyllium plagiosum | reverse complement strand
GTACTGAGGGAGTGCTGCACTGTCAGAGGGTCAGTACTGAGGGAGTGCTGCACTGTCAGAGGGTCAGTACTGAGGGAGTGCTGCACAGTCAGAGAGTCAGTACTGAGCGAGTGCCTCATTGGCAGAGGGTCTTTAGTGAGGGAGTGCCACGTTGTCAGAGAGTCAGTAGTGAGGGAGTGCTACACAGTGAGAGTGTCAGTTCTGAGTGAGTGCTATTTCAGAGGGTCAGTAATGTGGGAGTGCTGCACTGTCAGAGAGTCAGTACTGAGGGAGTGCTGCACTGTCAGAGGGTCAGTACTGAGGGAGTGCTGCACTGTCAGAGGGTCAGTACTGAGGGAGTGCTGCACAGTCAGAGAGTCAGTACTGAGCGAGTGCCTCATTGGCAGAGGGTCTTTAGTGAGGGAGTGCCACGTTGTCAGAGAGTCAGTAGTGAGGGAGTGCCTCATTGACGGAGGGTCAGTGCTGAGTGAGTGCTGCACTGTCAGAGCGTCAGAACTGAGGGAGTTCTGCACTGTCAGAGGGTTAGTTCAGAGAGAGTGCTGCACTGTCAGATGGTCAGTACTGAGGGACTGCTGGACTGTCAGAGGTGCAGGACCGAGGCAGAGGGTCAGTACTGAGGGAGTGCTACACTGTCAATGAACCAGTACTGAGGCAGTGCTGTACTGTCAGAGTG
>NW_025180293.1:0-2358 GCF_004010195.1 Chiloscyllium plagiosum | reverse complement strand
AACCGACAATGTACAGATCCCTGATTGACTAAACTTCCTTTTTCTCCTTCCACATAAATTGACTGCCTGGATTCCAGCACTTAGCCAAAGATGCTTCTTAACCTACAATGCAGGGGTGAATAGAGCAAGCTTAATTCGACTAACACTCAAATCCAGGCCAGCACGCACGAAGATCTCGGCTTGTGTATGCACGCAAACTGTACAATAGCTCAGTGGTTAGTACTGCTGCCTCAGAGCGCCAAGGGCCTACGTTCGATTCCAGCCTCGGCCAACCATCCGCGTGGAGCTTGCACATTCTCTGCGTGTCGGCGTGGGTTTCCTCCGGGTGCATCAGCTTCCTCCCACAACCTGAAGATGTACAGCTTCGGTGAATTGGCCAAACTAAATCGTCCATCGTGTTCAGGTTAGACTAGGTGCATTAGTCAGGGGTAAATGCAGGGGGAAGGGTCTGGGTGGCTTACTGCTTGGCGGGTCGGTGTGGATTTGTTGGACCAAATGGTCTGTTTCCACGCTGTATGAATCTGTGAATATCACTTTGAACCACATAACTGATATCAAACCACATAACTAACTCTCTCAACTAATCTAGTTTCATTGTAACATAAAAAACCCATTGCCACAAACATTTCACCACCTCAGGAACACTTTCTTGATTTTAACTCTCAGCAATTGTCTTGGAACGAGTTGAAATAATTTCCTCAGCCTGGACACTTTGGATTTCGGGTCCCGTAACATCTTTTCTTCCCCACGCCTTTCCTGTTGCACCTGCTCCCTTTCAAAAATCCACAAGACCGGTCGTCAAAATCCAAGTGAGGCCTGGTCTGTATTGAATTATCGAATTCTTACAGTGTGGAATAGTCCTTTTGGCCGAACAAGTCCACACCCACCCTCTGAAGAGTAGCCCAAACGAATCCATTCTCTGACTCTATTGTTCTCCATCTCCCCTGACTTGCACACAATGGGCAATTTAGCATGTCCAATTCACTTAACCTGCACAAACTTTGGTCAATGGGAGGAAATCAGACCAGAAGAGGAAACCAACGCAGACAAAAAGAAGAACATGTAAACTCCACACTGTCAGTTGCCTGAGGCTGGAATCGAGCTTGCGTCCCTCACACAGCAAGGCAGCAGTGATAACCACTGAGCCGCCATGCCGCACTACAGTTGAGGGAGGAACAGGACAAGAGACTCAATATCCCAGGGTGCACAATCTACAGGCCAGAAGGTTGATGAGAAAATGAGGAGGACTTGCAACATTGTTGATTGGAGAGTTAATTCGATGAGCCCGCAAAACAGAAAGACAAAATGAGGACAATCACTTTGAGAGAAGTGTTCCATGGACTCCGAAAGTGTCAGGGGGAGTAATTAAGAAAGATGTAGTTGCAAATGTCAAAAAGGTGTATCTGTAATTGGCTAAGAGCAACAGGAGATTTTTACTTCCCGGATTATAGTTATAATGGATCAAACGTGAAACGCTTAATACACAAGGAATTCTCCAAAATATGTTCTGGGGAAAATATGAAGTACGTTTAGAGAAAGTCCTACAATGTGAAAGGGTGGTGCTGGATGTGAAATTGAAGTGGCAAAGTTGTTCATTTTGGAAGTGACAACAATGCAACAGAATATTATTTAAACAGAGAAAATCTGCAGAAACCTGGAACGCAAAATGATTTGTGGGAAACACAAATGTGTAGCACACAGAGTGAGAAGATAATCAGGAAATGTTGGAACTTATTTCAAGGGCATTGGAGTAGGGAAGTCTAAATGCAGCAACTGAGTTAAATGTGAGCTACTGCATTTTGCAAAGGCAAATTGGGGGGATTAATACACCGAATGGTGGGATCCTGGGGAGTGTTGCTGAACAAACTGACATTGTACTTTAGATTCATAGTTCCCTGACGAAACAGTAACAGAAAAACAGGGTAGAGATTACGTAATTTGGTGCACTGAGCTGATTGGTTAGTGCATTGAGTATAGCACTTGGGATGTCATGCTGCGGCTTGATAATTCATTGGGTCGGCCATTTTTGAATACGGTGTTCAATTCTTGTCTACCCCGCTGTCGGAAAGATGTTGTTGAACTTGAAAGAATTCAGAAAGAATTTACAAGTACGCTGGAGTGCTTTAGCAACAGGGCGATGCTGATTAGGCCTGAGGGGTGATTTCCTTGGAGTGTCTGAGGCCGAGCGGTGGCCTTATAGATGTCTACAAAATAATGTAAGGCCTGGACAGGGTGAATAGACAAAGTCTTTTCTCTGGGATCGTGAAGTCCAAAACTAAAAGGCATAGGTTTAAGTCAAGAGGGGAAAGTTTTAAAAGGGACCTAAGGGATAACCTTTTCACACAGAGGGTGGTGTGT
>NW_025180292.1:1325-2358 GCF_004010195.1 Chiloscyllium plagiosum | reverse complement strand
CTGGTGACGAACTCCATCACGATCCCGAATGCCCGCAGAGCCCCAAGCATATACACGTGATCGGCCCCGTCCAATGCCATCTCCTGGTCAGGAGACAGGAAGGTGCTTGGCAGAACATCCGGTCCAGAGATTTGGATTAGGTCCTGGATCAGCTGGACGTTGTCAGCTATCCTCCTGCCCAGGACCGCGTAGCACTTCTCTGGGTGAATCATGTGGGCCACCATGGAAGCGAGGCATGAAGGAAACACCGTGGTGAAGAGTATGTAATCCGTACTGAGGAGGGAAACCGGATGCCAGTTCTTCAAAGAACGAACATCCCCCTTCATTGGCAGCAAAACGATGATCTCCCTGCGCCAAGAAAGGGGTAGCTCTCTGGCATATAGACATTTCTCCAGGACCTGTGCGTCGTCGCTTCCCATGACTTCCCAGAACGCCCTGAAGAACTCCACAGTCAGCCCGTCCAGCCCCGGTGACATGACCTTTGATAGCCGGTAGAGCTCACCAGTCAGCTCCTCTGAGACGACAGGAGTGTCGAGACTTCCGGCGTTCCCCGGGCTGAGCTGCGGTAGGCCCTCCCACAGAACTCTGCAAGCATCCTCGCTGAACGGATCCGGACAGAACAGAGACCAGGTGCCTGGAGAGCTGCGTGGACTGACCACTACACTCGTTCAAAGGAGCTCTAGAGGTCGAGTGCCTGTTGGGCTCTATCCTGGCGACTCCGAGTTTACTCAACAAATTCCTGGAGTTCATTGAGGAGGCAGAGGGGACTAGCAATGAACGGCACCTGGTCTCAAAATTTCACTGGAGACAGACACCGCGTCATCCCAGTGCCCACTGAACCCAAACCATCCTCCGCAAAATCACCCTCAGCTACTGGCTCCTCCCTCACCATGAGAGTCGGGACTTGTCCGTCACCACCAACTGGCCTCAACCACCCCCCGAGAACCCACCCCCAGGATCACCAGTAGTAACGTCGATGGTGCACCTCTTCCTAGAAAGATCCGAGGTCATATCGTTGGACAGCAGAGGCTTG
>NW_025180292.1:0-272 GCF_004010195.1 Chiloscyllium plagiosum | reverse complement strand
GAGCCAAGTGAACACCTGGCGTATGAAGGAGTACATTTGATGGGGGACAGGGTCTTTCGGACCAAGCAGGCGTTAGTTCGACATCTCATCGGATTTCCCCCAGAGGTTGAAGATGGGGGAGAAGGAGCTTACTAGCAATGAAGGGCTGGACATTACAGATCACAACACTCTGGGCCATGACCTACAAAGGATCGATAGGTAGGTGTGTCCCGCACAGAGTGAGCCCCCTCTCCTCGGCCATGTGGACCGCCTGCTTTGTCTTTAAGAAAAAT
>NW_025180291.1:0-2358 GCF_004010195.1 Chiloscyllium plagiosum | reverse complement strand
TTCAGCCTTTCTCTACAGCTCAAACCCTCCAAGTCTGACAACATCTTGGTAAATCTTTTTTGAACCCTGTCAAGTTACACAACATCTTTTTGATAGTTGCAGAACAGAATTGCTCACAATATTGCAAAAGTAGATTAACCAATGTCCTGATCAACCACAACATGACCTCCCAACTCCTGTACTCAATACACTGAACAATAAAGAAAGCATTCCAAACAGCTTCTTCGCTATCATATCTAAACACGTCTCTACTTTCAAGGAACTATGAAGCTGTACGCCAAGTTCTCATTGCTCAGCAACAGTCCCTACGACCTTTCCATTAAGTGTAAAATTATTGCTAAGATTTGCTTTTCCAAAATGTAGCACCTTATATCTATCTAAATTAAACTTCATCTGCCACTCCTCGGCCTATTGACCCATCTGATCAAGACCCAGTTGTAAACAGAGGTAACCTTCTTTATTGTCCACTACACCTGCAATTATGGTGCCATCTGCAAACTTACTAACTGTATCTCCTATATTAACCGTCCAAATCATTTATAAAAATGACGAAAAGTAGTGGACCCTGCACCAACCCTTGTGGCACAGACGGTTACAGGCCTCCAGTCTGAAAAACAACCCTCCACCACCCTTTGTCTTCTACCTTTGAGCCAGTTCAATATCCAAATGGCCAGTTCACCGTGTATTCCGTGAGATCTAACCTTCCTAAACAGTCTCCCATGGGGAACCTTGTCGAAGTCCTTATTGAAATCCATATAGATCACATCCATCGCACGGGTCCATCAATCCTCTTTGTTACTCTTCAGTAAACACAATCAGGTTTGTGAGATGCGATTACCCATGTTGAATATCCCTAATTAGTCCTTGCCTTTCCAAATACACGTACATCCTATCTCTCAGGATTCCCTCCAACAAAGTGCGCAGCACCGATGTCCAGGGTCACCGGTCTACGGTTCCCTGGTATGTCCTACCTGCCTTCCTTAAATAATAACACCACATTAACCGACCTGAAGCCTTCTGGCACCTCGCTAATTTCTCAGCAACAGGCCCAGCAATTACGTGAACAGCTTCCCACAGAATTTTCAGGGTACACCTGATCATGTCCTGGGGATTTATCCACCTTTATGCATTTCAAGACATCCAGCACTTCGTCCTCTGTATTATGGACATTTCTCAGGATGTCACCATCTATTTCTCCAGATTCTACATCTTCCATGTCCTTCTCCACAGTAAACACTGATGCAAAATACTCATTTAATATCTCCCCCAGCGCTTGCAGCTCTACACATGGGCTGCCTTGTTGATCTTAGAGGGGCCCTATTCTCTCCCTAGTTAGCTTTTTGCTTTTAACGTATTTATAAAAACCCTTCAGATTATCCTTTATCCTGCAAGGTTTGTTATTCGACTGGGAGAACACATCTATCCTGGGATAGGCTATGCAAAGACATGCCATAGAATTCCTAGAGGCGTGGCACTCTAACCACAACGCCATAAACAGGCACATATATCTCGATACCATCTATCAACCCCTCAGAAAATGAACAGGAAATGACATCACCACATACCCCAGGAACCACATCCAGGACAAGCATATAAATAGAAAGCAGGAGACAACAGCTTTGCTTCACTTGGAGGTCGCCACTTATGGTGTTACCTAGCCAGGTAATGAAACGTCTGGATATCAAACCTACAGCTCAGCAAGTAAACTTACACACTAATCCTTAACCCTATTCGGCAAAGTTACCTCGTACCCCCTTTTTGCCCTCCTGATTTCCCTGTTAAGTGCACTCCGATTGACTTTACATTCTAAGGAGTTTTCAGATTTTTGAATTGGAATAATTCAATATATTACATTTTGATAAAACAAACTAAGGCAGGACTTACACTAATTTAAATTAAGCCTTGAGTAGTGATATAAAACAAAAAAAACCTAAGGGTTCAGGTCTTTGAAATTTGTGTCACCTGTAGACAGGGTGGTAAAAAAAAAAAGTGTTTCGTACATTTACCTTCATTGCTAACACCTTTCAGTCTCAGAGTTGAGACGTTATGTTGAGGTTGTACAGGATGTTGGGGAGGCCTCTTCTGGAATTCTGTGCCCAGTTCTGGCTGTGCTGTTATAGGAAGGACATTATTAAATCGGAGGGAGTTCAGAAGAGATTTCCCAGGATGGTGATGGGAATGGAGGAATTTTGTAATCTGGAGAGGTTGGATCGGTTGGAATTTCTTTCACTAGAAGATAGGAGGTTGAGGGTTTGATCTTATTACAGGTTTATAAAATCATGAACAGTGTAGATATGGTGTGTGGTTGGAGGAGAGGTGAATTCCAGACTATGGTGCATTCTTTTTGAGAAGAGATGA
>NW_025180290.1:968-2358 GCF_004010195.1 Chiloscyllium plagiosum | reverse complement strand
TCAGAGAACATTTAGTTTAACATCAGTTATTAGCAAAAAGAGGTGAAGCGCACCATGAAGTATGTAACAGCACACTAGCTAAAAATAAATGAAATCATCAAAAGGAGTGAGTTGAGCTTTACGAAGGGGTCATATTTCCTTAAAACTTATTAAAATTCTTAGGTAAGGTAATAAGCATCATCAGGAGGAAATAGTGGTTGCAATATATTTGAATTTTCAGAAGGTATTTGATCAGATACGAATGTAGCAATGCAATTACTTAATATGGAAAAAGTTACAAATCACATAACACCCAGTTATAGTCCAACAGGATTATTTGGAAGGGCTAGCTTTCAGAACACTGCTCCTTCATCAGATAATTAGTGCGGCAGTATTGTGAAGTTGAGGATTTATTAGATCATTCATGATGACATTGAATGGAAGAGCAAGCTACTTCAGCTGAACAATCTACATCTGCTTCAACTAGGTATCGTCTTCTGCCTGATCTTTACTCCCAGTTAGTCTGTTCAGAATGACTTTAGGCCTCATTTAAATATCGCCCTCGGATTCACTTCAGTTCCTGCTCCTCCTGCAAAAAAAAAATAAATCTTGGGAACGTGATCGATGACACAGCTGGGAAAAGGATGAGGATTTGAAAAGTGATTTCAGGGAAGCTAAAAGGCAGGACGTGCAGAGTAGTAATCTCAGGTTTCGTGCCAGTGCCACGGGCTTGTGAGGCTAGGCACAGGGAATGTCTGCAGCTGAACAAGTGGCTACAGGGCTAGTGTAGGAGGGAGGGCTTCAGATAGGTAGATCATTGGGATACATTCTGGGAAAGGTGGGGCCTGTACATGAAGGGCGGATTGCACCTGAACTTGAGGTGCAGCAACATCCTGGGCAGGAGGTTTGCAAGAGCAGTTTGAAATGGTTTAAACTCGTTTGGCTGAGAGATGGGAACCAGAGCTACAGATCAGAGGAGACGGTCATTTTTGAATGGGCCAAAATAATGACACAGTGTGTCAGGAAGAATACACAGTTAATAAAGAAAAGGGATGGGTTATCTGTTTCAATGCAAAGAGTGTCAGGAATAAGAGTGATGAACTTAGATCAGGGATCAGTACTTGGAACTGCAATGTTGTGGCCTGAATGGAGACATGGACTTAACAGGGGCAGGAATGGTGGCTGGATGCTGCACGTTTTAGATCTTTTATAAAGAACAAGAATGGTTATAAAAGAGGAGGGGGATTAGCATTGTTAATGAGAGAGTGCATCACAGCTGCAGAACAGAAGGTTGTTGAGGAGGGTTTGACTACTGAGTCAGTATGGTTCCAAATCAGTAATAAGAAAGGAGCAGTCACTTTATTGGATGTTTCCTTCAGCAAACCTCCGCCCCACCACCCTACCACCTCCA
>NW_025180290.1:0-803 GCF_004010195.1 Chiloscyllium plagiosum | reverse complement strand
CGACTGCTGGACAAGCATATAGATGGCAGTAATTTGAGGGGTATGTCGGTTAGGTTGATCTTAGATTAAGATTAAAGGGTGGCACAACATCAAGGATGAAGGGCCTATACTGTGCTGTACTGTTCTATGTTGTATAGATCTCATCTCTTCCCTTTTGGTGTCAGCTTTCCCTTTCTGTAATGTGGTAACTAAACCTGTACACCTTCAAAGTTACAAATCACATAACAGCAGGTTATAGTTTAACAGGTTTAATTGAAAGCACCAGCTTTCGGAGCGACGCTCCTTCATCAGGTGGTTATCACAACTACCTGATGAAGGAGCGGCGCTTCGAAAGTCAGTGCTTCCAATTAAACCTGTTGGACTATAACCTGGCGTTGTGTGATTAGTAACTTTCTACACCCCAGTCCAACACCAGCATCTCCAAATCATGACTGCTATGTACACCTTCAAGTCTGTTGAATATTTGTCACACAGTATCAAGGTTTTTACAGAGAATGTTAAAGACAGTGTAGTACTATATAACACATCTCATTAGAACAAAAAGTTATGTTCCCTTTTTATTCTGACATTAAGCCTTCTGAAATCAGGAAAAAATGGTAGCACTTCAATCTCTCTTTATACTGCCACGTCTGACACGTTTGCTGATTGTGCAGCTCACATGACGTACACATTAAATTTCCCTCTACATTGTTCTATCCAGCCCATTCATGTCAGATACAGAGTATGGTTTTGATGTGGAATACAGCTGCAGCCACAAGTCACTAACAGTCCCTCCAAGCACAATTACATCACCGTTTCAAAAC
>NW_025180289.1:0-2357 GCF_004010195.1 Chiloscyllium plagiosum | reverse complement strand
TGATTGGCACCACATCCACTCCCTCTACCAACAACGCCCATTAGCAACAGTGTGTACTATCTACAAGACTGCAGAAATTTGCCAAAGATTCTTCCAAACCCACAATCACTTCCATCGAGAAGAACAAGGGCAGCTGATATATGGGAACAACATCTGTAAATTCCCCTTCCAAGCCACTCACCATCCTGATTTGGTTAATACTGTTCCTTCACTGTTTCTAGGTCAAAGCCCAGAATTCTCTCCCTAATGGTGGATCTAAATGCAAATGGATTGCAATGATTCAAGAAGGCAGCTCACCACCACCTTCTCAAGGTCAACTAGGGACAGGCAATAAATGCTGACCCAGCCAGAGACAACTATGTCCCACGATAATAAAAGAAAGTTTTGACCTTTGATTCAGGGTTTTTTGAGGCATTTAAGTGGGTGAAATATTACATACTAAAAGTAAAAGAAACAATTATGAATAAAACATGCACTGTTATAATAATCTTTGAAATTTCTCTGAAGTATAATGAGTTACAAAGACGATAATAGAAACATTATTAAAAAATAAAAACATCAGAAGAACCTGAGGCTATCTCTACTAGTTTTGTTCAAGAGAAATGTTCTGCAACTTGCAATTTTCTCAGGGCTCAAAATTAATTTTCCTTTCAAGACATCTAGTGAGATCTGGCACTAATGCAACAAAGGAAGCACAAGCTGTGGCAGTTTTATCACAGCAGTTGTGTTGTAATAGTCATCGTTGATACTTGCCAACCACCCGCAGTATCAAACCTGTTGTCAACAGTGATAATGCCCTTGAGCTCAACCATCCATGACAGTCTTTAAATGTAATTTCTACATTAGTCACACGCTGAAATGAATTAAATTACAAATAACTTGCTCGCTATTTTATTTCTCTATGTGTGTCAGCCATTGATTTACTTTATTCATATCTTCTGAAATTAACGCAGCTCCAATTTATGGTCAATCAGTTCATTTAAAAACTGACGTTTGAGCTAATAGCTCAATACATCACACATTATTGGCATGGAAATGCAAAACAGAATTCACAGAAAAATGGGAAACACCAAGAAAAGCTTTCCGATTTTTATATCTTAAACTAACAGCATTTCTTTGCAATTCCAGCTTCAGCTCTACGCCAATCCAAAACATGAAAAATAATCCTTCTGTACTGTGTAATATTTGTCAGATTTTTGGTTCCATTGGAAAAGAAGATGCTGAGAGGAGATTTGATTGAGATGTACAAAATTGTGAAAGGCCTACCTTTGCAGGGAAGTTAATGCCAGGGGAGGCCATAGATTTAAAGTGATTAGTAGACAGATTAGAGGAGAGATGAGGAAAACATTTTGCACTCAGAGGATGCGAAGAGTGTGAAACTCACTACCTGAAAGGGCAGTCAACGGAGAAACCTCTACTCATTTGAAAGGTATTTAGATCTGAATCTCAAATGCTTTGAAAAATTGTTGGAAAATGAGATTAAGCTAGGTGGTTCATTTCTTGGCGAATGCACACATTCAGGCAATTGGTCTTGAACTATGTCATAAGCATCCTATAATTCTGTGATAATTGAGCAAATCTGTATGGAAATCAGAGAGATAAGCAAGATACATTAAGCTGGATACATTAATGTCCCAAACATCAATGTTAGAGTAAAGGGGGAGAAGAGTACGGAATTTCTGATTCATGGTCAGAAGAATTTTCTTGACCAGTATTTTCTTATTCAAATTAGGAAGCAGAAATTGCTGGAACTCATCCTGGGGAGCTAACTGAGTCAAGTGTCTGCAGGAAAACATTTGAATAAAAGTAATCACTTAGCAATTTTTGAGAATCACTGTGCCATTAGATATAGAAGTAAAAGTAGGCCCTTGAACTTATCAAGTCTACACCACCATTCAATGAAATCATAGTTGATCTGATAATCCTCACCTCCACATTCCTACCTTTGCCCCATAATCCTTGATTCCCTTCCTGATTAAAAGTTTATCCATCTCAGCCAGGAATATACTAAATGGCCCAGTCTCTACAGCCCTCCAAAGTAAAGACTTCCAGAGACTCACTATCCTCTGAGAGATGAAATTTCTCCTCATCTCAGTCTTCAATGGGTGACTCCTTACACCTATCCTGTGTCCTCTGGTCCTACACTCACCCACAAGGGCAAACAACCTTTTGTATCTGTACTGTCAAGACCTCTAAGAATCTTGCATGCTTCAATAAGGTCACATGTCACACTTCTCCAGTGAGTACAGATCCAATAATAACATAGAATAGAATAACTTAGCAGAGAATAGCTTAGCATAGAATAGAAATGTATTGTCACATGTACTTTTACATGAAAAATGCAGTGAAAAGTTTTA
>NW_025180288.1:0-2357 GCF_004010195.1 Chiloscyllium plagiosum | reverse complement strand
ATCCTGTAGTCACTCAGCTTTCCCAATCTGTGTGAAGTCACCCATCATTCCAAACCTCCCTATCACTGTAACCTCTCAGCTCCCCCAACCCTCCCTAATTCTGTACTATCAACCATCACACCAATCCTACCTATCTCTGTATGTTCCCCTAGTATCTTCTACCCTCTTTCTCTCTGAAGCCTCTCCCGTCACTCGTCTCCTCCCTCTCACTGTAAACTCATTCTGTCATTCCATTAGCACACATCACAGTAACCTTCTCCAGTACCTCCAACCCTTCCCATTGCTGTGACATCGCCCAATCATTCCAATCCTCCCTGTCTCCATGGATTCTCCAGTCCCTCAAACCCATCCCATTGTTGTAACATCTCCCAATCACTCCAATCCTCCCTGTGTCCATGGAGTCTCCAGTCCCTCCAATTTTTCCCATTGGAGTAATATCTCCCAATCGCTCCAATCCTCCCTGTCTCAGTGGACTCTCCAGTCAATCCAACCCTCCCTATCACTATACACTCCCCCAGTGACTCCAAATCTCCATGTCTCCGTAACCTCCTCCAATCACTCCAGCCCTCTCTATCTCTGTTACTTCCATCTTCCCAACATTGTAAACTCGTACAGTTACTGGTGCACTCTCCCTATCTCTGTACCCTCCACTAGACACTCCAAATGTTCTGATTGATGTAACTTCTTCCAGTGACTCCAAATCTTCCGATATCTGGAACTATCTCCAGTCACTCCAACGCTGCATATCTTTGTACATTCCTACAGTCACTGAGACCCTCCAAAACACTCTAACCTCCTCCAGTAACTCCATTCCTTCCTATCACTAAAATCCTCCACTCACTCACAAACTCCCTAACTCTGTGATGGCCCCTCATTCATTACAACCCACACTATTTATGTAAACCCAGTCACTTCAAACCTCAGAAAGCTTGTAATCACCTCAAGTCATTCCTAATGTCCAGTCTCTGTCACCATCCCCAGTCACTCTAACCCTCACTGTCTCTGTAATCACCTGCATTCAGTCCAACCCTCAATCTCTGAAACCTCCCACAGTCACTCCAACTCACTCCGATCTCCGTAACCTCTAACAGTCATTCCAACCCTCATAGTCTCTGTACCATCTCCCA
This sequence comes from Chiloscyllium plagiosum, assembly GCF_004010195.1. NCBI lineage: Eukaryota > Metazoa > Chordata > Chondrichthyes > Orectolobiformes > Hemiscylliidae > Chiloscyllium > Chiloscyllium plagiosum. The sequence goes on along the minus strand of NW_025180288.1, from coordinate 1,230 downwards.
GACACTGTAATCCTCCCGAAAACTATAATCTCCTCCAGTCACTCCAATCTCCCCATCACTAAATCCCTCCAGTCAATTCCATTCTCCCTAACTCGGTGACCACTCCATTCACTCCAGCCCACATTACCTCTGTAACTTTCTCCAGTCATTCCAACCCACACTATGATTGTAACCTCCCCTGGACACTCCAACCTTCAGTAGCTCTAATCTTCCCAGTCACTCCATCTCCCCCTACATCTGGAACTTTCCACATTTAGTCAAACCATCCCGATCACTGTATACTCTCACCAGTCACTCTAACCTTCATCTCACTGTAATTTCCTGCAGCCACCCCAACCCTCCCTATCACTTTAACCTCCTCCAGTTATTCCAACCCTGCGAATATATCTAATCTGCTCCATTCACTCCAACATTCCACAACACTACAACATTGCCAGTCACTCCATCCCTCCCCATCAATATAACATTTCCCAGGCAGTCCAACCCTCTCTAACACGGTAATCTCCTCGAATCACTCCATTCAGAAGACCATAATAGACCACAAGATATAGGAACAGAAATTAGGCCATTGGATCCATCACGTCTGATCTACCATTCAATTGTGGCTGATCAGCTTTCTCAACTCTATTCTCCGACTTTCTTCCCATATACTTCGATTCCCTTGATAACCAAGAATTTAACAAGCTCAGTTTTAAATGTATTCAATGGCTTGGCCTCCACAACCTTCCGTGGCAAAGAATTCCACAGACTCACTGCTCCCTGGCTAAAGAATGTTCTCTTTATCTCCGTTCTCATTTCCTGGTCTCTCCGTGGACAATGATATCAATCTTCCTGGTTTTGTGTCTGTACTAAACAACAAGCCAGCACAGCAGGTGGGTGAGCCTGGTCGCTCTGGCAGAAGGGAAATACTGCTCCAGAGTTAGGCATGCAATACTTCTGTGAGCATTCTACTCAGCTCGAATCTCACGTGACCAGCCTCAGACCTTCAAGAGAAACCAAACCAAGTTTGTCCACTCTCTCCTTAAAGCTCATACCCTCCCAACCAGATTACATCCTGTTAAACTGTCTCTCTACTCTCCCCAAAGCATCCATATTCACTAGTGGCGTGGCAACCAGCACTGTACATAATATTCGAAATGTGGCTAAATTAATGTTCTATGAAGCTGCAATATTATTTGCCAACTTTTATATAAATGACCCAATCGATGAAGGCAAGCATGCCATGCAAAT
>NW_025180287.1:0-2357 GCF_004010195.1 Chiloscyllium plagiosum | reverse complement strand
TTAAAAAAAAAACTTTGCGTAAACTTTTTCGTTCATTTTCGGGTTTGGATCGTTTGAACTTCGTTTCTTTTCGGTTTTTAAAAAACCTTCGATCGCTTGAACTTCGTTAATTTCCGGGTTTTTGAAAAAAAAATCGATCTCCCCCGAGTTTTGTACATTTCCAGGTTGTACAGAAATCAGATGTTTGTATTTTCAGCAGTATTTTCGGAAGCTGTTGCCCTCAACAGGTCCAATATAGGCAGCTATTAAAGAAGTTCGATATTTAAAGTGTTTAGGGAGGGAAGAGGTCCCCAGTTTTTAATGATATATTTCATTATATTAATAATAACCTAATACTTAAGAAGTTAATAAATAAGAAGTCAATACTTATGTTGATTTTTTTGAATGAAGTTATATCGCGATATTTTATAATAAATGTTATTATTAAAAAGGTTTTGTGAAATAATTAGTCTTTGTAGAAGTCTGATTAGTGAGTATTTTTTTAAAATTAGTTGCTATAAAACTGAAGTAATTTTAAAATGGGTAATTACATAGACAGAACAAATGATCCATCATCAATTAGGGAAATTATGTGTAAAATTTCCCTAAAAGTCTGGGGCCTTTAGAAAACTGTCTGGATGTCTAAACAAAACATTGGGTGATGAAGACTGGCCATTAGGTATCCTTAAATCTGTCCAATTGGTTAAATCAGCTCAGCAATTGACTTGGCAACATAACATCGGAGTGGGAACGAAAGAGTTAATTGGACTATGGCAACAGTTTAGTGACGAGAGGCACAAAGAATCAGTTTTGTGCCCGTGGCAGGATACTGCCACCAAATTGGGGATTGAATTAACTGCAAATGGTGCTATGAAGTCTCTTGAGGCTCTTAAAAGTGAACGTGCTCAAGCAAAACAATGACTGAATCAAAAGGAGAAGCCACAAGTGACTGGTTAAAAAACACAGAACTGTGCAGTTCATTGGTTGGCTGTAGTTTTAACGAGGAAGACAATGATAATTCGGATTTAGATGAGTAGTGTTCTTTTTTTGTGGCTCCCATTTCAAACTCTTCCTTACAGGCTGTTCAGTCTTTGGAATGTATAGCTGTTTTACTTAATTCTCAATAACATTACTGCTTTCGCTAATGCTGTAGTCCAGGAACAACAACGACAATATAATATTCTCGCTGCTGCATCTGTTATATTCGCAAAGCCTATTGACTTACACGTATCCTTGAACTTCGCCCCAAAAATAAGGAGTCTGCTGGGGAGTTTTTTGGAACGTTTTAGATAATTTTCTGAGTCCTATTCCGGCGATCAGGCTTGGAATTTAAATGCTATTAATGCTCAGTATAATTCTATGCTATTAAACTGCCTGTCGCTCTCTGTAGTTAAAGCAGTCTAAACAAACAATCTAGGCTGGGTTGAAGTCAGCCCTAATCAACTCCATCGTTCTATTGGGGCCTTGTCGAAGAGGCAGAGGATGAATCACCAGTTTTTCACAAAATAATCCCTTTTCCCCACTCAAAGGTTCGATGGTTGGCCACTCATTAGTTTTGTTGTATCTGTTCAGCTTGGCTTGTCTTGCTTTGTTGCTTTTTTTGTTTGTTTAGGTGATTATTCTTTGTTTATGGAATATGGAAGGTGGCTGTTGTTCTTTCTTGATGTGTTAAAATATAAGGCTGGCCAGCAGTAACAATTCTTTCACACTTGGTTAAGTAATGATGCCACAGCCAGGATTTATCAGACCAAACTCCCAAGCTAAAAACTGTGATATGGTGTGTGTGTGTGAGAGAGAGAGGAAAAAGAGCTGTACAGCTCGTAGAAAGTTTAACCCTTTGTGATTCGGTTTGAATGCACACTTGATGATTGAATGTTTGTGCTTTGTTCCCTGGAGCTTGAGAACCGGGACTGTTTTGAGTCTGATTTCTATTATGGAAATTTAACATGATTTCTTTTAAGGTCAAGGATTTTTCAGTGATTATGAAATAAAATATTAACTCCTGTTCTTTTTACAGGTCATGACTGCCTTACTGTCAGTTTCTAACTAATCTCTGTTATCCTTACATGAAAGCCAATCTTATTAGATTTCAAATCCGCTTAATATGGAGGAAAATAACATTATAACTATTTTTTTGTTTCAGACTCATTGTTTCCACTTATTGTTAAGACTGATGAGTTTCATTGGTGATTATGATGTGCCAGCATTAGTGTTTTATTCAGGAAGTCCATTCCCTCAATACAGCTGAAGTTTCAGTTCAACATTAGATTGTAATAAATCATTAAAAGAAAATCCCATGGTTAATATGTGTCCTTGGATGTGGCCATTATGCATACAGTAGAAGGTTTTTTAGTTTGAATAAACAAATGCTTTCAAGG
>NW_025180286.1:0-2357 GCF_004010195.1 Chiloscyllium plagiosum | reverse complement strand
TCTCACTCAACTCCCGGGCTGGGAGCGAGTCCTACATACCGACCTCAGCTGATCCCCAAAACGAACTTGCTACGCGTGGTGCAAATGAGCAGTTCAGCCAATGGTGCTAATGTATTCAATTGTACGTCATGGATATGGGAGAAGCCACAGAGAGGACTATACCCTTCACATTGGAGCTTCCAAAGAACAGTACTTTCTGATGAGATCCTGTGTTCGATTTTGCGAACTCTTTACCACAATTACCGAGAAGTATGAAGATGGCTATTTGTAAAGAGTTGCATGTGGGTGTGTCAATTTAACTCATATAAACTAGGTAATATATTTCTAGATACGTTTCATACATTTAGACGAGAATAAGGATGTTGTGAAAGTTTAAAGGGTTCAGAAAAGATTTACAAAGATTTTGCCAGTCGGGACAACACCTCTTTATATTGGAGTTTTTGAGACATAGGGAGAGGTTGAATAGGCTGGGGCTGTTTTCCCTGGAACTGAGGGCTGACCTTTCCAAGATTCATTAAATCATGAGGGACATGAATAGGGTAAATAGACAAGGTCTCTTAACTGAGGTGGATCCTCCAGAATTTGAGGGCATAGATTTAGAGTGAGAGGAGAAAAATGTTAAAGATACCAAAGGGGCAACTTTTTCAGCAGAGGGTGGTGCATGTATGGAATGAGCTGCCAGAGGAAGTGATGAAGGCTGGTACAATTGCGACATTTAAAAAGAATCTGGAAGGTATATGAATAGAAAGGATATGGACCAAGTGCTGGCAAATGGGACTAGATTGGTTGAGGATATCTGGTCAGTATGGACGAGTTGGAGAGAATGGTCTGTTTCTGTTCTGTACATCGCTTTCCCTGCTCCTCTTCAAAAAAGAACACAGGACAAAATAATATTTTTAAAGTAACAGCATCATCACAGGATCATCAATAATCCTTATTTCCAACACAAATCAGACAGAAGATTGACCACTTTATTTTGTAGGAATTGAAGAGCCCAACAAGTTCAGTGTGTTAAAGTCATTTACAGACAATGTCTGTGAACCCAAAGCAAGTCTATGAAGTATATAAACCAAAGACCCCTAAAAGAACAATATTTGTGGGAGAAATCAATAATTCTGGAAAAAAAATTCTAAAATGCATTAAGCTCTATGTGAATGTACATACCACTGGACGGTAAACTACTTTGCAGTGTCTCAGTGTTACCAGGCAAGTTTACGTGCCTCGAAAAGAAAGCATTGCAACGTTCCTCAATTAAACTACAAGGATTTGGAGGAAATCAATTCAAAACAAAGGACCACATCACGTCGAAGGTCAAATTTAAAAGGAGCAATACAGTCTCACTATAACATCCAAAATCAGAAATGTTCCCTGTTTACTGAATGAGTGCATGCTAAAATAGTTTGTTAACTCACGAGAACGGCTGCATCCAACAGATGCAAATTCAAGAACATGATTTTGGAAGGGCATTCCCAAGATGTTGATAGATTTGGGAAAATTGAAGGTAGAATGTCATACTGCCTTAGAGAGAACTTAAAACCAATCCACTTTCACACTACAAATGTCGCATTCAGTTCCGTGCACGCTTTTACAAAAGTATCTGCTCAGACAAGGTGCAATCTCATTGGTTGAAGTTTCGAGGGGATGGTGTTTAGTAATGGCTACATTTCATACATCTAATGATAATAATAATCTGAATCTAAAGCAAATCTGACAGTCCACTGCTTTATTTATTTGGTTAAACATATGTTTTAAATTTTCAGAATGGCCTTCAGTAGGTGAAAGTCCAGCAAGAGAGTGGTCTTCACCAAAAGAGCTGTTTTCAGCAAAACGACCACTCATTGACACGGACCAGCAATATGCAAGGATTGAAGTGGAAATGTTAGCGTAGGCATGCAATAACAAGTCTGATTATGTAATAAGACTATAGTTTTCAATTAAAACCGTTTATAAAACATTGGTCACTCTGCTGAGTACAAAATAGAGACAGTTGAGACGCCACCCCAGAATTCAAGAGCTCAGATTGAGGCTGATGATGTGTGGCTCAGTCGCTGAGTCTGTGCTGGTGACGTACAAGATACCAGTCAAGATAACAGGAATTACGGAATGAAAACAACCTTCAACATCATTTAGGAGGTCGAAGTCTAAATTCAGAAGACTCAAAAGATTTATCACGATAGAAAGAATGCTAGAAATTCTAAGAAGCTCAATATTGATGCAGGGGTAGAATGTACCCTAAATACTCGACGGAACAGCCCAGATAATATAATCAATATTTCCAACGTCTTCCACTACTTGGAGTGGTGTAGACACCTTAATATCATCAAATACATTCCAATCTTTAAAGGGTAATTGGCGAT
>NW_025180285.1:0-2357 GCF_004010195.1 Chiloscyllium plagiosum | reverse complement strand
GCCAGTTTTATTCTTAGCTGCCTAGACCGTATGCATGCTATCCTTTTCCTCTTGGCCAGTCGTACAATTTCTCCTGTCATTTACGATTCAAAAATCTTGCCCTTCCTATCCTTTGCCTTCAACGGGACATGCCTATCCTGCACTATCTTTATTTTATTTTTTGAAAACGTCCCACATTTCAAATGTGGATTTCCCCTCAAAAAGGTGGAATACAAATATTCAATTGTACACAACCTTGCGGAAACTCAGGCAAAATGAGCAATGCTAACAATAATGGATAGCAAATGCATTACAGAGACAGCACTTGGCCTCAGATCATGAATTGGAGTCAGTATAAATGTAAATTCTGGCTCCTACTTGCCAAAGCCACAAGCAGCAGAACTGTTTTAGGGCACCTAACCGCATTTCGTTGCTCACCACTGCATTAAACAGGAATTAATGGAATTTATTAACAAACACATTGTGATAATTTTGGGAAACATCAAAAAATTTCATTATGTGGGTCAAGAGTGATATTGGTTGAGGGGGTCAGAGATTTCTTTCCGTGTATCTTTGAATAACACATTGTGCAACTGGTGAGGGATCACCTTTGTGTGATGAAACCTAGTGAATGATTAATGTCACCAGGAGAGATCCTCCTGAAAATTATGATAAAGTGCATTCTAAAGAAATATAAAGTTGTACAGTGAATCGCAGGAAGGGCAATCTACAACTGGAAACAAAAAATAGCCAATTAATTTTTTTGAGAGAACAGACCAATATAAATTGGCTAAACAGACTGAAACATGTACCTGTAAATGAATAGTGAAAAGCATTTGAAGGAACAGTGTAAAACACTCAACAAAAAGGCACTCGACTGAAACTCAGAGGATTAGATAGTGTTAGCAGAGAGAGACGTTTTCCTCGGATAGTGATGGCTAGCATGAGAGGACATAGCTTTAAATTGAGCGGTGATAGATATAGGACAGATGTCAGAGGGGTAGTTTCTTTACTCAGAGAGTAGTAATGGCGTGAAACTCCCTGCCTGCAACTGTAGTAGACTCACCGACTTTAATGTCTTTTTAAATGGCCATTGGATAAACATATGGATGATAATGCAACAATGCAGGTTAGTTCAGCTTCAGGCTGGTTTCACAGGTCAGCACAACATTGAGGGTCAGAGAGCCTGGACTGTGCTGTAATGTTCTGTGTTCTTTGAAAGCAAGATAATATTTCGAGTCTGGCGATTCTTCATCAGAACTGTTAACAGCTCAGGAAAGGTGGTAATATATTGAAGTGACGTTTGTGGGAAGGGGTTGGTCTTGCACAAGGTGACTTACTTGCCGATTTACTTCCTCCAACCTCAGTATCCAAGGCCTCAGGCACACCTTCCAGGTGAAGCAGCAGCTTACCTGCACTTCTCTCAACTCATTTATTTCATTCACTGCTCAGAATGTGGTCTCCTGTATATCGGGGGAGATGAAACACAGATTTGATGACCGCTTTGCTGAACACCTACACTCTGTCTGTAAAACATGACCCAGAGTTTCCCACTGCCTCCACTTCAACACACCACTGTGTTCCTACACCAACATTTCTGTCCCAGATCTGTTGCAGTGTTCCTTAACGCAAGTTCAAAGAACAACACTTCATTTTCCACTTGGGGATTCTGTTTCTGTTCTGCTCATTCCTGAAGAAGGGCCTGTGCCCGAAACGTCGAATCTCCTGTTCCCTGGATGCTGCCTGACCTGCTGTGCTGTTCCAGCAATAAAGTTTCAACTTTGATCTCCAGCATCTGCAGACCTCACTTTCTCCTCAATGTCCTGTTGCAACCTACAACAGCCCTTCACACTATCCACCACTCCACCAATCTTCGTATCATCGTCAAACTTACTAACCCACTCTTGCACTCACACATCCAAGTCATCTATAAAAGTCACAAAGTGCAGAAGTCCCAGAACCGATCCATGCAGAACACGACTGGTCACTGCGGTCCAGGCTGAATACTTTCCATCTGTCATCACCATCTGTCTTCTAAGGGCCAGGATCTCTGTATCCAAACAGGCAGATTTCCCTGTATCCCATGCCTCCGTACTTTCTCAATGAGCCATAAATGTGTTTTGTAACATTCTCAAAGGATTCAAAAAGATTTGTGAAGCATGACCTGCACCTTACAAAGCCATGCTGACTATTTCCAATGTTAGAGCATAGAACATAGAACAGTACAGCACAGAACAGGCCCTTCAGCCCATGATGTTGTGCCGACCAGTGATCCTCATGTATGCACCCTCACATTTTTGTGACCATATGCATGTCCAGTAGTCTCTTAAATATCCCCAATGACGTTGCTTCCACAACTGCTGCTGGAAACGCATTCC
>NW_025180284.1:853-2357 GCF_004010195.1 Chiloscyllium plagiosum | reverse complement strand
GGTCAATGGGCACACTGTTGAACTTTCTCAGTTGGAGGACCCTGCACAGTTGACCCCGCGCATGGCAGATAAGGGGAATTAACACGACGATTTTTCATCTCTCTCTCTCTCCCTACATATGCACTTATTTTATATCCAATCACAATTATTAATTCTGGCTATTTCACGTTGTCTCACGTTATAGTATTCAGCAAAAAACTGCTTCTAAACACTTGTCCCGTTTTGAAATACAATTTCTAATACAGGACTTTTTATCCTCAACGTTATTTGAAATGTTCCACTTTCTTTGTTATGAAGTTTCTTTTCCACTTTATCTGTGACTGTCTGTAACAATCACACAGTCTACCACTCAGTTGGCTGGACGGCTGGTTTGTGATGCAGAGGGAGGCCAGCATCGCAGGTTCAATTCCCCCACACTGACAGAGGTTACCATGAAAAGGACGCTCTCTCAACACTGGGCAATTTAGCATAGTCAATCCATTCCGAGCTGCACACACCTTTGAACTCTGGGAGCAAACTGGAGCATTGGAAGGAAACTCATACAAATACGTGAAGAATGTTGAAACTCACCTGAGTTTGGAATTGAACCCAGCTCCTTGGTTATCTCAGCCAGCAGTGCTAACCACATATCCATCATACTCCTCAGTTAGTTCTATTAATTACTTGTAGCTGACTAACGAAATCTAATTGACTTGTACTGATAATTGAACCTGACCCAGTCTTGATCCTTTATCTTCAGCCATATCACCAACCTGGTTACATTTAAAATTTGTTGTGAGCGGTGGAAGAGTGGGACTAGAAATTGAAACAGTGACATCCTCCAACCTCAGTCAGAACTGGAGTGAAGAGAAATTCACAAAGTGGGAATTCATTCTAGTGGGAATTCTTTTTCCCAGAAGTTTGGGAGGGCTGAATCTTTATATTATATCGAGGCTGACTTTGTCTGATTTTCCATAGATAGGTGAATCAGGGATAATGGTGCAATGAGACGAAAGTGCAGCTGGGAACACAATGGGATGAGCCATGACCTTATTGACTGGTCGAATAGTGTCAAAGGGCCGAATGGCCCAGTTGTGTCCGTCAGCCCTGTGTTCTGATGTTCCATTCAGCCCTTTGCTCCTGCAGTACAGGAGCAGACTGATGCCACTCCGATGGTTTGGTGCAGATTGGGAAATGTACTTGGAAATTCCAGGCTGGGTCAGGAAGTGACACCCCCTCCCCCCAAATCCCTGTTTTCAGGCTTCCCCTCTCTGTAACGTCTGCTCCAGTTGTGGCTCATGTTACAGACCCAGATTCGCAGTTAATAAAGCCCCCATGCATCACACAGGGTCAACTCAGACAAATCATCTGCTGTCCCTGAATGCAACATTTTACATCATGAAAATAACCAGTTATTTTCCAAAAGCATAAATAAGAACGTAAGAAACAGGAACAGTAGCAGGCTATTTGGCCCCTCAAACCTTCTCTGACATTCAATAAGAACATGGCTGATCTACTCCACGGC
>NW_025180284.1:0-805 GCF_004010195.1 Chiloscyllium plagiosum | reverse complement strand
GGTTAGGAAATTCCAGCCATTCACTACCTTCTGAAAGAAGATATTTCTTTACAGCTCAGTTTGAAATCGATATTGCTTTTTCTGTATCTACATCCCTGAGTTCGAGACTCTGCCCTGGTGTGGAACCACATTCTCAACACTTACCTTGTCGAGCCCCCTCTGTATCATGTCCGTTTCATTAATGTCACCCTCATTCATTTAAACCACAATGAAGAATCGCCACGGCATTTTTGAGTTATTCAAGAATTCTACCCTTTCATCCCAGGAACCAGTCTAATGAACCAACATTTCTGCATCAGCATGCTGACGTTACGTTTCATATACAGGAACAGTCCAATCCGTTGTACTGCTCCTTTTTTGGGAGTCCTCTCAATGAAATAACAGCCTGCCTTTTGGTTGTCAGTGTCATCCACAAACTCGGATGTATATTGCACTCAGTTCCCGCCGTCAAGCTATCAGTATAGATTGTAAGCAGCTCTTACCATCGGACTGATATTTGTGGTACTCCATAAGATACATTTTTTTTTCATAATGATCAATGAAGCCTGAATCTCCAATGTCTATGTGCTTACCAATTGTCATTCGATGCTAATGCTTATCCATCATATTATAAGTTTCTCTCTTGTGTAAGAATCTTTATTTTGTGATATGTTGTGGAAAATATATGGAAAACCTCATGTTTAAAGAGAGTTTAAAGGGGGTTTAAGGGTTACTGCGGATGAAATCTGCCCTAAATGCTGTTGGATGCGAATCTTATCAGATGGAGTGGATTGGTTGGAGAAACATACAGAAGCGATAAGGAATT
>NW_025180283.1:0-2357 GCF_004010195.1 Chiloscyllium plagiosum | reverse complement strand
CATGGTGAGCTGTGCAGAACATGTCAGAGTATGACTCAGTAAACCGGACTACGGGCCAACCAGGAGAGCTGTGTAGACTATGTCAGTGTATGGCTCAGTATACGGGACTTTCGGACCCAGCATGGGGAGCTGTGCAGATTATGTCAGTGTGCGGCTCAGTAAACTGGACTATCTGCCCAGCATGGAGAGCTGTGCAGACTATGTCAGTGTATGGCTCAGTAAACCGGACTATCGGGCCAGCATGGAGAGCTGTGCAGACTGTTTCAGTGTATGGCTAATTAAACCAGACTGTCTGCCCAGCATGGGGAGGTGTGCAGAATGTGTCAGTTCATGGCTCAGTAAACCGGACTATCGGGCCTGCATGGAGAGATGTAAAGACAATGTCAGTGTCTGGCTCAGTAAACCGGAGTGTTGGGCCAACATGGGGAGCGGTGCGGACTATGTCAGTGTATGGCTCAGTAAACCGGACTATCTGGTCAGCATGGTGAGCGGTGCGAACAATGTCAGTGCATGGCTGAGTAAACTGGACTATCGGGACAGCATGGAGAGATGTGCAGACTATGTCATTGTATGGCTCAGTAAACTGGACTATCGGGCCCTAATGGGGAGCTGTGCAGACTATGTCAGTGTATGGCTCAGTAAACCTGACTATCGGGCCAGCATGGGAGCTGTGCAGACTGTGTCTGTGAATGGCTCAGTAAACCGGACAATGGGGCCAGCGTGGAGTGCTGTGGGGACTATCTCAGGGTGTTGCTCAGTAACCCGAACTATCGGGCCACCATGGAGGGCTGTGCAGACTATGTCAGTGTATGGCTCAGTAAACCGGACAATCTGCACAGCCTGGGCAGGGGTGCAGACTATGTCAGTGTATGGCTAAGTAAACCGGACTATCGGACCCGCATGGAGAGCGATGCAGACTATGTCATTGCATGGCTCTGTAAATCGGACTATCGGGCCAGCATGGAGAGCTGTGCAGAATATGTCAGTGTATGGCTCAGTAAATCGGACTATCGGGCCAGCAGTGAGAGCTGTGCAGATTATGTCAGTGAAAGGCTTATTAAACTGGACTATCTGCCAAGCATGGGGAGCGATGCACACCATGTCAGTGTATTGCTCAGTAACCCGGACTATCAGGCCAACATGGAGAGCTGTGCAGACTACGTCAGTGTATTGCTCAGTATACCGGACTATCGGGTCAGAAAGGAGAGCTGTGCAGACTATGTCAGTGTATGGCTCAGTAAACCGGATTATCGGCTGCAGCATGGGGAGGTGTGCAGAATGTGTCAGTTTATGGCTCAGTAAACCGGACTATCCGGCCAGCATGGGGAGCGGTGCAGACTATGTCAGTGCATGGCTCAGTAAACTGGACTATCGGGACAGCACGGAGAGCTGCGCAGACTATGTCAGAGTATGGCTCGGTAACCCGGACTATCTGCCCAGCATGGAGAGCTGTGCAGACTATGTTAGTGTATGGCTCAGGAAACTGGACTGTCGGGATAGCATGGGGAGCTGTGTAGACATTGTCAGTGAATGGCTCAGTAAACCGGACTATCTGCCCAGCATGGAGAATTGTGCAGATTATGTCAGTGAAAGGCTCAGTAAAGCGGACTATCTGCCAAGCATGGGGAGCGATGCGGACTATGTCAGTGTATGGATCAGTAAACCGGACTTTCGAGCCATCGTTGGGAGCTTTGCGGACCATGTCAGTGTATGGCTCAGTAACCCGGCCTATCTGCCCAGCATGGAGAGATGTGCAGATTATGTCAGTGTATGTCTCATAAACCAGACTATCGGGCCTACATGGGGAGCTCTGCGGACTATGTCAGTGTATGGCTCAGTAACCCGGACTATCGGGCCAGCATGAGGATTTGTGCAAACTATGTCAGTGCATGGCTCAGTAAAGCGGACTATCGGGCCAGAATATAGAGCTGTGAAGACTATGTCAGTGTATGGCTCAGTAAACTGGACTATCGTTCCCAGCATGGAGAGCTGTGCAGACTATGTCAGATTTTGGCTCAGTGAACCGGACTATCGCCCCAACATGGGGATGTGTGCAGAATGTGTCAGTTTATGGCTCTGTATCCCGGACTATCAGGCCAGCATGGGGAGCGATGCAGACTATGTCAGTGTATGGCTCAGTAAACCGGACTAATGGACAAACATGGGGAGCTGTGCTGACAATGTCAGTGTATGGTTCAGTAAACTGGACTGTCTGGCCAGCATGGGGAGCTGTGCAGACTATGTCAGTGTATGGCTTTGTAAACCGGACTATCGGGACATCGTTGAGAGCTGTGCAGACTACGTCAGTGTATGGCTCTGTAAATTAGACTATCGAGCCATCGTTGGGAGCTGTGCGG
>NW_025180282.1:0-2357 GCF_004010195.1 Chiloscyllium plagiosum | reverse complement strand
CATGTCTTTTCTAACATTTCATTCACTGGTGAACGGAAAATTTCTATGAATTCTCTTGCAATTTGATAAAAGTTTCTTCATCTTCCAAGTAGAGACCTCGTTTGCAATGCAATAATTTCGGCGATTTGACTCATAATTCATGTTGTGTTAATAATCAAAAATGCTGTCAAAAGCGTTTCAGAAGTTGCAACTAAAAACTGAACTTAGACATAATATGACTGAGGTAGAGCTGAATGTATTGAGAAATGAACAAAACAGTGATTGATAGGAATACCGTTGTAGCAAAAGGCAGAGTGAAAATGTGTTTAAATCAGTGCAACTCTTGCCTCAGTTCAGAATGAAGTACGTAGAATCATTTTCCATTTCATATGAGAAAGCGCCTAAACAAATGAATTGGTCAGTGACCATGTAGATATTGTTGATCCAAACAACACGAGTATGTAGAGCTAGTAAAGTAGTCCCGTCGCGAACACAGTGTGCATGTGGCGCGTATGATCAAGTGAAAAAAAGATCTGAAGTGCTAGTGAGCTAGTACAAGCAACCGACTGACTACAATTTTACGAATTTAATCTGCACATCCCTGCAATTGTTTTGAAAGGATTAAAGAAAGGAACGTTGATATGTGGCTCAGAATATTGAAAATAGGTGAAGTAAATAATGCGCTGACAAAAATGGTTATTTGGGAGGAGTTAAACAATTCACTTGCTAAAATAATGAAAAGTCATGTAGAAAAGCAAAGACTTCAAGTAAAGCAGCGGAAAGTTTGGCTTTCGACAACAATTTCATACTGGAAATTGGTATCGAAATGGAAAGGAGAAATCTTCAGCTGGTGACGGAAATGTCATCTCCGTGAACACAGCAAAGATCGTTTCACACAGAGTTAAAAAGAAAATCATGACGGCAAAATAAATTGTTTCGATGTTTCCACTGCAATAAAGGATGTCATATGATGTCTCACTGTTGGTGAAATGGAAAAAGTGCTGATGGGACAAATTTGCAGAAACAGCATACGGCAGTGAGCTTTGATGAAGTACGAAACAAAATCACATTGGAACGAAAATTGCCACAAATACTTACAAGATAGTCAGTGGTTGTTGAGAAGAAAGCACTTATTCCTTTAAAGAAATTGCTTGTGTGGGTAAGATTTGCTCATGTACGCCAGTTCAAGCAGCTAAGTAAATAGCATTTGGCAGGGTCTTTCTTTGATGGTGAGAGGTGAGCAAATTTGGGATATGGAAGTGCTATTGCCAGGAAATGTTGTACTCTATAGAATTCAGGTTAAAAGAGCAGTGCTCACATTCGGTTTTGAGTTTGAAGTGTCAAAGCGTGATGAAGTCATTCTCGCACCCACAGAGAAGCCCTGGTCCCAGAAATAAAATTCATCTTGGCTTATGTTAGAAATGGATCAGAGACCGGAGTGATGTCTATGTGTTTGAAAATGCAGTGGGAAATCAGCCAACAGAGTTATTACAGGAAGTGAAGCCTGGAAATTTGCTTGACTGTGCAGTAACAAGTTCGCAAAGCTCCAATTTGAAAGAAGAGAGATTTCACGGAGTAAAGACAAGGTAGTTGACGTTAAAATATCAGATACGTCGGTCAAATGCCTGTGAAAAATGAACAAGTACAAATGGGGGACAAAGTAAAAAGTTTTAGTTCAGAAACGCCAACTGAATAACAACAAAAATATGAAATACCAGATCTGTTTTATAACAAACCATTCTCAGAAGAATAATTTCAGTGAATTTCAGAATATTACTATTCTAAAAATGAAATTTTAATTCGGCAAATAAGTCCATCACATGCTCTGTTGGATAAATGAAATTGACAGAGGTTGACGAAATTTATCGCTGTGTGTTATGGAATTTAAGTGTTAAATGTTGGACATGAGTTGAAGGTGCCGGTGTTGGACTAGGGTATACGAAATTAAAAATCACACAATACTCCTTCCAAGTTATATTCTCAAGGTAACGTCAGGTTTTCGAATGAAAGGTGTTACCTCAGCCATTCGTTAATCTTATTTCAAGTCCACATTACTAAAAAAGTGTTGTGGGATTTAATGTTAATGATCCAAAGCTACCAAACACATTCGAAAAGATGCAATACTTACTCCGAGTTTCTTCAAGCATTTCAGCCAAATAACACTGTAAACATTTGCTGTAAATTCTGTGTCTTATGGTCCGATTCCACAAACATCTCACGAATAAACATGGCTTCAATAGCTGGTGCTTTCAAATAATCCTGTTGTTTTATAAGCTACTGTTGTGTACTTTTAAGTTTATAAATCACAGTCCAACACCGGCTCATCCAAATCAAAATTATGTACATAGATTGGATGATTGAGTTAGACAGTATTTAAC
>NW_025180281.1:0-2357 GCF_004010195.1 Chiloscyllium plagiosum | reverse complement strand
TCCCACAATGAAATAAGGACGTCCATTTCCCTTTAGTGTTGTGCTTTCTGTGATGTCCTCAGCCTTGGGGAGCAGTGAAGAATCGGTTATTGAAGATATTCAACGCTGAGCACGACTGAGTTGGATGAATAGGAGAGTCGATATTCATTGGGAACAGACCGGAGATGGATGGTTCGACACACTCTGATCAGCTATGAGCTTTCTGAATGGTGCAGCTGAATGGCCAACTGCTGCTCATACCCCATGTTTTTCTCTGTCAATCCACCCCCCGAGGCTCTTACAGTGATCTACTGCTGTCCCTACCCCATGTATTGTTCCCTCAATCCACCCCTCGAGGCTGTTACAGAGATATATTGCTGCCCATAACCCATGTGTTATAGCCTCAATGCACCCCACGAGGATGTTACAGAGATATACTACTCCCCCACCCCATGTTTTGCTCTCTCAATCCACCACTGGGGTCTGTTACAGCGGTATACTGCTGCCCCAACCCATGTGTTGTAGCCTCGATGCACTCCACGAGGCTGTTACAGAGTTATGATACCGCCCCTGTCCCATGTGTTGTCCACTCAATCCACCCTACGAGGCTGATACAGAGATATACTACTCCCCCACCCCATGTGTTGTTCTCTCAATCCAACCCTCGATGTTGTTACAGGGTGTGAACCACCTCATTCTGTCAAACAAGATCGTTACGATGAGACAGAAGGAGACCATTCTGCCCATCGAAGGAGTTACAGAGGCCTATGGAATGAAGTAATTCAGCTCGTTGAGAACATTACACAGCCCAGGAGGAGGCCATTCAACCTGCCTGAACTGCTGCACAGGAACAGGGAAGCTTTCGCTAACAGGAAATAGAGAATAGAAATAAATGTTTATTTTCAGGTTGCAAAGCTGTAACTGGTTAGTGAGCAAACCTACAGCGGAAAGAACATTAGGTGAGCTGTCTACTTTAGCATGAAGGAGAAAACAATGGCAAACAATTAAAATGGAGAGAGATTGCAGAACTATGTGATTCAGGCGGTTTCCATGTTCCTGGGACATGAATCACATAAAGTCAGTCTGCAGATGCAGCAAATGATTGGGAAGGTAAGTGGAATTATGCTGTTACTTACAACGGGTAACAAGTTTAATCGCAGGAATGTTTTACTGCATCTGTACAGGGCATTGCTGAGATCACATCTGATACATTGTGTGCGTTTTTGATCCCAGAAACTAAAAAAAAAGGATATAATTATTTTCGAAGATTTTCAAAGAGGTTTCCCTTCACTCATTCTTGGAATGAGGGCCTTTTATTAGGGGGAATTAGCAGTTTCGAACTTACCTGGGAAATATTATTGAAGCATCCATGACTTTCTGAAAAGTGCATCAGCTTGACACATATTTTGTCTTGTCAGGGAGACTAAAGCGAGAGAATAAATTTTAAGAAAAAGATGTATTGATATTAACATATTTACTGTGAAGACACCTACCAATCTTTACAAATTACACAGACACCTGAAAGCATGTCAACAAATTATAAAGTGGGAACATTTGTTTGCAATTGAAAGGCACTGTGTACAACAAGACACACCTGCATATAGTCCATAATCAGCTTTTCCAGAGAATGTTCATGGAGATCGCACATGGCCCAGTTTGGTGTTCAATTGACATTATTGCATGCTCAAACACAGAGAGGGAGAAAAATGCTCCCTGCCTGAGAAGCAGCAGCCGATTGATCCTTCTCTCTTACTTTGTTCTGCCCAATAGCAAAATGTGACACCATACATCCCTGAGTTATCTTTACTATTTGTGAAGGATTTCTGATGAGGATTCATTGGAAGCTCTCCACTGCCTAAAACAAAGGGAATTCAGCCAGATCCAACAGTTCCAGAAAGAAATCCCATTAGAGCCAGCTTGTGTGAGCAGAATAACTTCAAAGGCAGAATAACGTTTGGGGCACACTATCAATTTACCATTTGCTATGTGATCAAATTTCTGTGCCTCACATATTTTCAAGAAAATGAGCTACTCTGAGGCCTATGTCATTGACCACATCACTAAACTGGTAGTATTTAAAATTTCTTGTAACCAGTGGAGGAGTGAGACGAGAAAAGTAAACAGTGACCTTCCAACATGGTTTGGAACACAAATGAGAAATTCTCAAAGGGCTGTTCAAGTGGTAATTCCATTCCCCAGAAGTTTGTGGTGCATGGATGTTTACATTTATTCAAAGTTGTGTTGTACTCAAACATTTGACAGACACGTGAATGTAGGAAAATGGTATACAGACAGAAAAGTGCCGCTGAGACCACAATCACATCACCCATGCACTTTGTGAGTGATGGAGCGGTGACAAAGTGTCTAATGGCCCAATC
>NW_025180280.1:0-2357 GCF_004010195.1 Chiloscyllium plagiosum | reverse complement strand
CCATTTGAGTATGTCCAGGTAGATTACACTGAGTTCCCCCCCATAGGTCGCCTGAAGTATCTATTAGTAATAGTAGATCACCTGACAGGATGGGTGGAAGCTTTCCCCACTGCCACGGCAACAGCAACTCACGTTAGCAAAATTCTACTCGAACAAATCATCCCACGATTTGGGCTACCCTGCGCTATTGACTCTGACCAGGGGAGCCACTTCACCTCGACCGTCCTCCAGAATGTAGTGCAAGCAATGGGGATTGACTGGGATTTCCACACCCCCTGGCACCCCCCCTCCTCGGGCAAGGTCGAAAGAATGAACCAGACCAACAAAAAGCAGCTAACCAAACTCACTAGTGAAATCGGCCTGCCTTGGACCAAATGCCTACCCCTTGCCCTATTGCAAATTCGCACCCAGCCAAGGCGGGATTTGGGCGTCTCACCTTTGGAAATGCTGTTTGGCCTCCCGTTCCATGGGCCGAAGGGAGAACTTCCCTTATTCGAGTCTCGGGACATGTTTGTGCAAAAATATGTGGTGGCTCTGGGGTCTGCTCTATCTCGTTTACGCCAACAGGGACTTTTGGCACAGACGCCGCCCCTCGAGTTCGCGGTGCACACCATCAAGCCGGGTCAGTGGGTCCTGATTAAAAGCTGGAAGCAACGCACCCTCGAACCAACTTGGGACGGTCCCTTCCTAGTACTTTTGACGACCGAAACGGCTGTCCGTACGGCCGAAAAGGGCTGGACACATTACACTCGAGTCAAGGGACCAGTGCCACAACCGACGGAGGACGAACAAACCTCTCTGACAGAGGCATCTAAGGAACAGAGACCCTGAGACAAATTAATCGGACTTTGGCGAGTCTAAAGGAACTGTGCCCTCTGGCTACAGGTGTCGCGACAAAATGCGGTCAATCATATTGTTAACTTGCTTTGTCATTATCCTTGGGCTGGGTCATAGTGCGCGTGTTACCCAATTTGGCCTCCGGAAAAAAACAAGTAGAGGACCGTCAGTGGTTCTCCATCTCCGTGCTTGCCAACAAGCCAACACAGACATTTAGCTTAGACCTATGTGGGTTGGTGCCCTGCAGGACTAAAAGTGAACTGAATCAAACTAAACGGAACCTAGAGAGAGAAAGGAGATTCCAGGGTCAGGCGTTAGTATTACAATTGCATGGTAGGGAAGGCATACATAGGCCTCCAGCCCCTGGGGTCCAGGCTATGGTGTCAGTTGTCCGTGATCCCATTACCCCTGGACAAGATTGTGGGCGGAATCAGTGCAATCCGCTCTACCTGACCATAAAGAACTTGGGAGATAATGGGGCGAGCCTTAATGGAACAATCCTGGGTATTAGAGTTGGGGGCCATACAGGACAGGAGGGAGTGCAGCTGTGCTGCACGTATATCACGGTCATTGAAGCTGAGTCTGGGGGCTCATCCGCCACCGATGAGCAGGGAAAGATTAGAATAATTGAGGTGACGGATTTGGAAAAGACCTTTGAAATAGAAACGGGATACGGGGAGGCGAATGCCTGGATGGATTGGGTCAAATATACTGTGAGGAGCATGAAAAAGAGTGATTGCTACGCATGCACGGGTGCCCGCCCTAACCCTCAGGTGGTCCCATTCCCGCTGGGATGGGAGAAACACCCACGAGCCTTGGACTGCATGATAAGGTTGTACCAGGACCGAGAGGCCTGGAACGACTCCACTTGTCGACCCTTGAGTTTGAAGTTTCCCCCCGTCAAGTCTGAGTGGGCGCCCCGCCCACCATCATTCTCGGGGGTAACGGGTACGCACCAGGCCTGCGTCTCTCGGACGGGACTACAGTGGGACAACGATGTGGGGACATTTGACAAGTGCAGCGGATCAATTCAGCTGGTCAATGAAACTACTGGGGGCGGGAATTACTCCCTCATTCATGTGCCTAGGGCAGACCTCTGGTGGTACTGTGGTGGGAGGGTTCTGCGACAGACCCTGCCCCAAAAATGGACGCGCACTTGTGCAATCGTTCAATTGGCCATCCCATTCACCCTGGCATTCGAAAAACAAGAGCAACCCCGTTCCAGTGGAAGAACTGAGAGAGCTTTGGAGACCTCTTTCGATGATAACATATATTTAGATGCCATAGGGGTCCCCAGGGGTGTTCCTGACGAGTACAAGGCTAGGAACCAGATAGCGGCGGGTTTTGAGTCGTCACTGTTCTGGTTGGTGACTATCAATAAGAACGTGGATTGGATTAATTATATTTACTACAATCAGCAGAGGTTCATTAATTATACCCGGGATGCAGTGAAAGGAATAGCAGAACAACTGGACGCCACTAGTCAGATGACGTGGGAAAATAGGTTGGCCTTAGACATG
>NW_025180279.1:0-2357 GCF_004010195.1 Chiloscyllium plagiosum | reverse complement strand
AGTGGGGAGCTGCTCCAGACATAGTCCTGACACAGGGCAGCTGCTCCATACACCGTTTCCACACTGGGGAGCTGCTCCATACAGAGCCCCTACAGTGGGGTGCTCCTCCATATAGAACCCCTAGAGTGGGGAGCTGCTCCATACAGAGACCCTACACTGGGGAGCTGCTCCATACACAGCGACAACACTGGGGAGCTGCCCCATACGTAGCCCCTGCACTGCAGAGCTGCTCCATACAGAGCCCATACAGTGGGGAGCTGCTCCATACATAGTACCTACACTGGGGAGCTGCTCCATACAGAGTCCCTACACTGGGGAGTGGCACCATGCACAGCCACTACACTGGGGAACTGCTCCATACAGAGCCCGTACAGTGGGGAGCTGCTCCATACCGAGCCCCTACACTGAGGAGCTGCTCCATACATAGAAGAATACAGCGCAGTACAGGCCCTTCAGCCCTCGATGTTGCGCCGATCCAAGCCCACCTAACCTACACTAGCCCACTATCCTCCATATGCCTATCCAATGCCCGCTTAAATGCCCATAATGAGAGAGAGTCCACCACTGCTACTGGCAGGGCATTCCATGAACTCACGACTCGCTGAGTAAAGCTCCTACCCCTAACATCTGTCCTTTACCTACCCCCCCTTAATTTAAAGCTATGCCCCCTTGTCATAGCTGAAGAACCCCTATAGTGGGGAGCTCCTCCATACGCAGCCCCTACACCGGGGAGCTGCACCATACACAGTGCCTAATTTGGGGAGGTGCCATACAGAGTCCCTACAATGGGGGGCTGCTCCATACACAGCCCCTACACTGGGGAGCTGTTCCATACACAGTCCCTACACTGAGGAGCTGCTCCATACACAGCGACTACACTGGGGAGGTGACATACAGAGTCCGTACACTGGTGGGGCTGCTCCATACACTGCCCCTACAGTGGGGATCTGCTCCAAATAGAGTCCCTACAATGGGGGGCTGCTCCATACGCAGCCTCTACACTGGGGAGCTTGCATTCATAGTCCCTACAGTGGGGAGCTGCTCCATAAACAGTCCCTATGCTAGGGAGCTGCTCCATGCACAGCCCTTTCACTGGGGAGCTGCCATACACACTCCCTACACAGGTGTGCTGTTCCATTCACGGCCACCTTTCACTGGGGAGCTCCTCCATACAGTGCCTCCATGCTGGGGAGTTGCTCCATACCGAGGCCTTACAATGGAGAGCTGCTCCATAGAGAGCCCCTACACTGGGGTGCTGCTCCATACAGAGCCCCTACACTGGGGAACTGATCCATACACAGTCCCTACAGTGTGGAGCTCCTCTATACGCAGCCCCTACACTGGGGAGCTGGCACACGTAGCCCCTACACGGGGAGCTGCTCCATACAGAGTCCCTACACTGGGGAGCTGCTCCATTCACAGACCCTACACTGGGGAGCTGACATATAGAGTCCCTACACTGGGGAACTGCTCCATACACAGCCCCAAACTGGGGAGCTGCTCCATACACAGTCCCTACAGTGGGGAGCTGCTCCCTACAGAGCCCCTTCACTGGGGAGCTGCTCCATACACAGACACTACACTGGGGGGCTGCTCCATACAGAGCCCCTACAGTGGGGAGCTGCTCCATACAGAGCCCCTACAGTGGGGAGCTGCTCCAAACTGTGTTCCTACACTGGGGGATGCTCCATGCAGAGTCCCTACACTGGGGTGCCGGTCCGTACTGTGTTCCTACACTGGAAGGCTGCTCCATATAGAGTCCCTACACTGTGGTGCTGGTCCATACTGTGTTCCTACACTGGGAGGCTGCTCCATACACAGTCCCTACAGTGGGGAGCTGCTCCATACAGAGTCCTTACATTGGGAGCTGCTCCATACACTGTCCCGACAGTGGGGAGCTACTCCAGACATAGTCCTGACACAGGGCAGCTGCTCCATACACCGTTTCCACACTGGGGTGCTGCTCCATACACAGCCCGTACACTGGGCAGCTGCTCCTTACACAGTCCCAAAACTGGGGAGCTGCTCCATACACAGCGACTACACTGGGGAGGTGACATACAGAGTCCGTACACTGGTGGGGCTGCTCCATACACTGCCTCTACACTGGGGAGCTGCTCTATACACAGTTTCTACACTGGGGAGTTGCTCCATACTGAGCCTCTACCCTGGGGAGCTGCTCCATACAGAGCCCCTACACTGGGGAGCTTGCATAGAGAGTCCTAACAGTGGGGAGCTGCTCCATACACATTCCCTACGCGAGGGAGCTGCTCCATGCACAACCCTTTCACTGGGGAGCTGCCATACAGACTCCCTAAACAGATGTGCTGTTCCATTCACGGCCACCTTTCACTGGG
>NW_025180278.1:0-2357 GCF_004010195.1 Chiloscyllium plagiosum | reverse complement strand
GATTTATTCTAGTAAATCTAGTCTGGCCTGTTCTCTGAGTTGGTACAACAGCTTTTCCTTGAGAAAACACTCTTTTGTGAATTGGGTCTGCGTCTGCGTCTCCCAGTCTTTGTGTAAAGGTGAGACTAAGTGTGTGTAAGCTCTTATACAGCATAGACAGAGGTCACTGGGCCGATTGTGACTGTTGGTCAAATGAGTCCAATGAGTCCCATTTACCCAGCCCTTCCTGTATAACCCTGCAATTGTTTCCTTTTCAGCTATTTCTCCAAATGCCCTTTTGAAAGTTGCTGTTGAATCCACTTCCACTCACCTTGCAGACAGTCATCATGAACTCGTTGGATAAAAATGTTCCTATCTTCTCTCTTGTCCTTCAGACCCTTTCTGAAATGTGTGCCCTCTGGTTACTGACCCTCCTGCCTGGAGACACAATTTGTCCTGTATTTACTGCATCCAAACTCTCTAATTGTGAACCCCTCATTGAGTGAGACCGATTTCCAGCACAGGGGGAGAACATTCAGCCTGTCAGGGAAATGCTGTTATTTCATGGGACAATCCAGTCAGTCCCACCCCCTCCCCTACTCGACCCCCAGAGCCTTGCAGGTTTATTTCCATCAAGAGCCCATCCAATCTGCCATTGCAATAACTGAGTGTCTTCACCTGCCTCACCTGAATGGGCACTAATTTCCACGTCATTACCAATTGCTGCTAAAAACAAAGGTCTTCCTGACATCCTGTATCTCTTGCCCAACAAAATGTAACGTAATATCAATGTGAAGACGGGATTTTGTCTCTACACGGACTGTGTGGTGGTCACTCTTACTGATACTGTCATGGACGGATACATCAGCAGCAGGCAGATTGGTGAGGGTGATAGTGAGTATGTTTTTCCCTCTTGTTGGTTCCCTCACCAACTGCCCCAGATCCAGTCTAGCAGCTGAATCAGGTGGAACTTGACCAGCTTGCTCAGTAGTGATGCTTCTGAGCAGCTCTTGAGAGTGGACTTTGAAGTCCCTCACTCCTGCATCCTTCCCACCCTCAGTCCTCCCTCCAAATGTTGCTCAACATGGAGGAGGACTGACTGCTCAGTTGAGGTTGGAGGGGAGGGCGGTGCTATGCGGTAATCAGCAGGAGGTTTCCTTCCCCATGTTTGACCTGCTGTCATGAGGCTTCATGGATTCCATAGTTAATGGTGAGGTCTCCCAGGGCAACTCCCTTCCGACTGTACACACCAGTGTGTTGTCTCCCCTGCTTGGTCTATCCTGCCAGTTAAAAACTGAATGAGGGAACAATTCTGTGCAGGTTTCACAGCTTGGAGACAGAGCTGCTGCTGGATTGTGTTTCTGATCTCCGAGTGCAGGCGTGTGTGTTTGTGAGAGAGTGAATGACACTTTTTCCATCACTGTGCTGTTTCTGCAAAAAAAAATCCCAGAACCAGCCTCCTGTGCTGTCAGGTTCCAGGGAGTACAGATGGTTCACAGTTTTCTCCCGTCTCAGTAACAAATGTCCAGTTGCTCCGAGCTCCTTCTTTCACTTCCTCTGTTGGTGAAGTTTCAACCTTGCGATCTGACAGTCTTTGCAGTTATTTTTTACACTGGGGCTTTCTGCTGTGGTCAGACTCTCTAATAATAAGTGTCTAATCAGTGACAATCACAGCAGCTAAGAGCAGTCAGGACTGAGGAGCCAGGCTCACTGTGAAACATATTGGCAAGATCAAAGCCATCCTCTTCAGATCTTGGTCCAAACTCCATCCCTCTCCCTGAGCACTGTCTGCTGCTCAAACAGACTCTTTACAAACTGGGTCTTATCCTTGAGAATGTTCTAAGCCCGATATCCTTCATATCACAAAGATCACGGTGGTACAGTGGTTAGCACTGCTGCCTTACACCACCAGAGATCTGGGTTCAATTCCTGCCTCAGGTGACTGACTGTCTGGAGTTTGCACATTCTCCCCGTGTCTGCATAGGTTTCCTCCGGGTACTTCAGTTTCCTCCCACACTCCAAAAATGTGTAGGTTAGGTGAATTGGCCATGCTAAATCGCATGTAGTGTTGGGTGAATGTAGGGGAATGGGTCTGGGTGGGTTGTGCTTCGGAGGGTCGGTGTGGACTTGGGCTGAAGGACCTGTTTCCACACTGTAAGTAATCTAATCAGTCACTGAAAATCTCAGCCATGTTTATGGGACTCCAAACATGACCATTCCAATGTCGTGGCTGACACACATCACAGCCACTGCCCTTCGTATCCTTCAGCTCATCCAAACTTCTGCTGCTCGTATCCAAACTTGCACCAAGTCCCGGTTCCGCAACCCCCTGCACCCTGTGCCTATATTGGCTCCTGGTCTAGCAACACCTCGATTTT
>NW_025180277.1:0-2356 GCF_004010195.1 Chiloscyllium plagiosum | reverse complement strand
GTGTGGACCGCAGCGAGGTCGCCCCTCGCACCATGCTCGCAGGTCCAGGTTGGAAACCTGGGTGACGAGCACCGCAGGGCGGCAGAGCCGACACGCTTTGCCGGGTGGCGGGGGGGTGGGACCAGCCTTTTCACCATAGCGGCCCACCCACTACCAGAGCCGGTCGTGCGGCGCGCGAGGCCTGCTCTCCTCGCAATGAGGCTTTAAGGGAGTGTTCAGGCAAGGGTCAGCCCGCACCCTTCCTGGCAACACCCAAAGGAACCAAGGCCACTCGCGTCTCTCGCCTTCATTTTCGACATGATCGACTGTGGAGGGACGGCCGGAGTCAACGTGGGGATTGCCCGCCCTCCAATCGTGTCAAGAGACCTCCGCACCGGCCTCTGACCGAGTGCCCCAAACCTGGGTGACGAGCACCGCAGGGCGGCAAGGCCGTCGCACTTTGCCGGGTGGCAGGGGGAGGACCAGCCTATTCACAATAGCGGCCACCCACTCCCAGAGCCGGTCGTGCAGTGCGCGAGGCCGACCCTCGAAACGTAAGAGGCTTTAGGGATTGCTCAGGCAAGGGTCAGCCCGCATCCTTCCTGGCAACACCCAAGGGAACCAGGCCACTCGCGTCTCTCGAGGGACGGCCGGAGTCAACGTGGGGATTGCACGCCCTCCAATCGTGTCAAGAGACCTCCGCACCGGCCTCTGACCGACTCTTAGAACAGACAGGGAGAGTTTGGCAATTCTGTCAAAAAATGGACAAAGTGTCAAAGTTTCGACTTCCAAGAGCTCTCCGGCATGCACTCATACCCGCCATTAAAGTGCTATGCCCGTGGAACCGTTTTTCGGATGCCTTTCAAAGTGGTCCCGCACCGCCATTTTGTTCTAAAAATCGTGTTCCCAGAAATCTCCGGGTACCCCGCCAACCTCACGGTGGAACAAATGCAAGTGGCACTGAATGGGTCTGAATTTCAAATTTGACTGCATCGCTCTGGAACTCGATCCCCGCAAAACCGTTTGGATTTTTCCGGGTCGGGACTTCCGCGACAGACAAAGTTAAAGTTTTCGGGCTGCAGACACAAAATGACAGTTGGCCATTTGCCGGGCTCAATTCACACAGTTCCTCCGGCACTTCGGAACACATGTTCGTCGCGAGTTTGTGAATCTTTCCCGATGCTTCGGCACTTTGCTCCGCTGACACAGAATATTTTTCACACTTTGCTGAAAATTTTTCCAAGTGTTTTTTCCTAAGTTTTTCTGGTTACTCATTTCTCATTTTCAAACGGTTTTCTAAGTTTTTCTGGTTACTGATTTCTTCTTTTTGGGCATTTTTCTACGTTTTTCTGGTTACTGATTTCCCACCGTGGGAAATGCGTGAAACTCAGCCTGAACACGGTGGAAGGGTCTGCCCTCAAAGGCGAGACCGTCGGCTGAACCGCCGGGTCAAATCCGGCCGGGCCAGCTGGCCCCGAGCACTCAAAGTCGGTATGAGCTGTCAAGTTCGCTCCCATCACACTTTGGACCACTTGCCACCGCTCCAATTGCATGAAAATCGGCCTGAACGTGGGGGCCGGCCCGCTCTCGAAGGTGAGACCGTCGGCAGAACCGCCAGGTCAAATCCGACCGGGCGACCCGGCTTAGAAGTCTCAAAGTCGGTATGAGCAGTCAAGTTCACTCCCATCACAATTTGGACCACTTGCCAACATTGGAAATGCATGAAAGTCGGCCTGAATGCGGGGGCCGGCCCGCCCTCGAAGGCGACACCATCCGCAGCATCGCCGGGTCAAATCCGACCGGGCGACCCGGCTTAGAAGTCTCAAAGTAGTTATGAGCAGTCACATTCGCTCCCATCACAGTTTGGACCACTTGCCACCGCTGGAAATGCATGAAAATCGGCCTGAACGCGGAGGCCGGCCCGCTCTCGAAGGCTAGACCATCCGCAGAACCGCCGGGTCAAATCCGACCGGGCAACCCGCTTCCGAGCACTCAACTTCCCTCTGAAGCCTTGGATTCGCCACCTTGGAAAATGCAGATCAAACATTACCAAAACGGGAACCCGAACACTAAACCTAAGTCGAACCCTTTCGCTACCCAGCAACCGAACACTCACCCTAAGCCTGACCCCACCGCCAGGAAGTCAGGAAGAAGGGTCCCAGCTCGTTGCTCTAACCGGTCCCATAACGGTGGAGGACATCGATCATGCCATTAAGGCGATAGATGTGAAAACCGCTGCGGGGCCGGATGGGGTGACGCTGGGAGATATAATTAAAGTCTTTAATAAGGATAATTCGCTGCTGCCCAGGTTATATTCTATATGGGTTATAAAGGGTAAGATTCAAGACCAACTTAAGGTCAGTAGGACAGTGCTTAT
>NW_025180276.1:0-2356 GCF_004010195.1 Chiloscyllium plagiosum | reverse complement strand
CTCATATCTTTGAACTTGGTCTATGCCTAACAAAATGAACATATGTGCTTGTTCCACTCAGCTGGAAGTGTAGTCAACAACACGAGGTGGTCACTTGGAAATTGCTCAAAAGACCAGACATCTAACATGTATCTGAGGGGCTTCTGACTGACTTGTTAATGAAAAAAGTAGTGGAGGCGCTGTTGATTGTTTGCTGGAGGTTGCGCTGTGATTTGCCTAAGTCATTCAGGGAGACAAAGGGATTCGATGACCAAGTCTGAACGGAATGCGGGGAGTTCGTTAGAGCATCTGGGTCTGAAACATGAACAACCAATGGAGACGAGGCTTCAGAAAGGGGAAACTCTGAAAACAGCGTGAGGATCTTTGTTGGGGTGTGTGGATTGGGTGGGAGAGAGAAATCTGCCGTATCCGCACCTAGTCAATAGGAAACTGTCAAAGTTTCAGTAAATCTGACACATGAACATGCAGTGTAGGATTTATTGGACAATCTTGAATAAAGGCTTCCCCTTTGGTAAAAGGCTCAACACACCCTGCCATCTTCCTCACCCAACCAACCACAACAAAACATCCCTTGTGTTCTGTGAGTAATGGAGCTACTTGGAACATTAGTTAGCAGGCCATAAGAGAGATTATCACAGAATCCCGACAGTGTGGAAGCAGACCGTTCGCCCATCGAGTCCACACTAATCCACGAAATAGCTTTCCACCCAGAATCCCCGATTTTATCCTCGTAGTCCGATATTTTCTCATGGCTAACACATCCAGCCTTCACACCCCTTCGACACGATGGGTGATTTGGCATGAGTCAATCAAGTGTGGAACTGGAAGACAACAACACAGCAGGTAAAACAGCATTGGATACGATGTTTCAGGTTAGAAACTGACATCAACAATGGTGAAGGGGAAGGGGCTGCAAAATAAATCGAGGACGGAGTGGCAGCCAGGGAAAGATAGATGAATGATGTCAGGTGGATGCAGGTGGGAAGTAATTGGTCGATGGGAAGACTAGAGTGGATAGGTGGGAAGGAAGATGATCCATTCGGTCAGGTCAAGGGGGCAGAGAACAACCTGGGATGAGCTCGGGTTTAGAATGGCCAACCTAACCTGCACATATTTGCGTTGTGGCATGACATTGGAACACATGTAGGAAGCCATCACAGACACAGGGATAATGTGCAAACTCCGCAGTGCCAGTTGCTTGGTGTTGGAATTGAACCTGGTTCCCTGGCGCTGTGAGCCTAAGTACCTAACTAAGCCAACGATGGAGATGGAAGAATAGTTCTGATGTCTCAAAGAGTCAGAGCAAACCCTCCAGTACTCACTGTGTCATTACGTCCTGCCATTTCTCTCCATTTCAGTAACTTACTACGTTCCATTCGTCCGGTAAACAAAACATAACATCTTATGTATCACATTATATCCCATCTGCCAAACAATTATTCAATCACTACATCGGTTTATAAGCATTTGCAGTCTCCCCCTCCTCCTGTTAATTAAATTTGCTGTTTATCTTTTTGTCATCACCAACCTGAATTAGAGTACCTTTGTTCCACTCCTCCAAATCATTGGTCTCGATTGTAAATAGTTGAAGACTCAGCACTGATCACTGCATGATAGCACTGGTTTCATGCTGTCAAACTGATCAAGGTTATTTTATTATGATTGTCTGCTTTCTGTTTGGTCACCAATCCTCCCCCGTTCCTGAGCAGTTTATTTGAAAGCTTAATATGAACAAGAGGTATTTGGAAATGCGGCCCCATGAGTCTGCTCTGGCAGTTAATACGATTATGATTGATGTCATCTCGACCTTAGATCCACTTTCCAGCCTGCTCACCATAACTCTTCGTTTTCTCAATGTTCCAGCATCCACTGCATTCTGGGGCAGTGAACTGTATTCACAACCATTTGAATGAAGTAATTTGGCACCACCGCTGTTTTAAGTCTGCTCCACGTTATGCTAAAACTACGGCCTCTTGTTCGAGGTTGCTCCAAATGTGAAACTATCCACTCGACGTCTCCATTGTCAATTACCTTTATAAAACTACGGCCTCTTGTTCGAGGTTGCTCCAAATATGAAAATATCCAGTCGACGTCTCCATTGTCAATTACCTTTAGCATCTTACAGATCTCAATGAAGTCTCCTCTCATTCTGCCAATCTCCAGAGACTACAGGCCTGTTCAGCTGAATCACTGTTCACAAGAAACACTCCTCATCTCTGGAATCAGCCGAGGCAACCTCTTCTGAACTGCCTCCAATGGAACTGCAACGCTTCTCCAGTCAGGGCGCCAAAACTGGGCACAGTACTCCAGTTGCAATCTCACGAATGATTTGAATAGTAGTAGCAACATTTATTAA
>NW_025180275.1:0-2356 GCF_004010195.1 Chiloscyllium plagiosum | reverse complement strand
AGAGAGGTGGATATAATTACAGGACAGTGTTTGGATTTATACAGAGTAATGCGGATAATTACCCGACTGTGTGCGGATTTATACAGAGAGATGTAAATAATTACAGGATGGTGTGTGGATTTATACAGATAGATGTGGATAATTACAGAACAATGTGTGGATTTATACAGAGAGATGGGGATAATTACAGGACAGTAACGGATTTATACAGCGAGATGGGAATAATTCCAGGAAAGTGTGCGGATTTATACAGAGAGATGTGGACAATTACAGGACAGTATGGGAATTATACAGAGAGATGGAGATGATTCCAGGACAGTGTGGGGATTTATACAGGAAGATGGTGATAATTTCAGGACAGTGTGTGAATTTACACAGAGAGATGGAGATAATTACAGGATAATGTGTGGATTTATACAGAGAGATGCAGATAATTACAGGACAGTGTGCGGATTTACACAGAGAGATGGGGATATTATCAATGCCGTGTGCGGATTTATGCAGAGAGATGTAGATAATTACAGGATAGTGTGTGGATTTATACAGATAGATGGGGAATATTACAGGACAGTGTGCGGATTTATTCAGAGAGACGGGTATAATTACAGGACAGTGTGTGGATTTATGCAGAGAGTTGGAGATAATTACAGGACAGTGTAGGGATTTATACAGGGAGATGGAGATAATTACAGGACAGTGTCGGATTTATACCGAATGATGGAAATAATTACAGGACAGTGTTTGGATTTATACAGAGAGATGGAGATAATTACAGGACAGTGTCGGATTTATGCAGAGAGATGGATATAATTACAGGACCCTGTTTGGATTTATACAGAGAGATGGACATAATTACAGGACAGTGTGTGGATTGAAAGAGAGTAATGGGGATAATTACAGGACAGTGCGGGGATTTATACAGAGAGATGGAGTTAATTACAGGACTGTGTGTGGATTTATACAGAGAGATGGAGATACTTACAGGACAGTGTTTAGATTTATACAGCGAGATGGGGATAATGACAGGACAGTGTGCGGATTTATACAGAGAGATGGGGATAATTATAGCACAGTGTGTGGACTGATACAGGGAGATGGAGATAATTACAGGACAGTTTTTGGATTTATACAGAGAGATGGAGTTAATTACAGGACAGTGTGCGGATTTATACAGTGAGATGGGGATAATTACAGGACAGTGTGGGGATTTATACAGAGAGAAGGTGCTAATTATAGCACAGTGTGGGGACTTATACAGGGAGATGGAGATAATTACAGGACAGTGTGCGGATTTATACAGAGATATGGGGATAATTACAGGATAGTGTGCGGATTTATACAGAGAGATGGGGTTAATTACAGGATAGTGTGTGGATTTATGCAGAAAGATTGGGATAATTACAGGACAGTATGGGATTTATACAGAGAGATTGGGATAATTACAGAGCAGTGTGCGGACTTTTACAGAGAGATGGAGATGATTACAGGACAGTGTGCGG
Source organism: Chiloscyllium plagiosum (assembly GCF_004010195.1). Classification (NCBI taxonomy): domain Eukaryota; kingdom Metazoa; phylum Chordata; class Chondrichthyes; order Orectolobiformes; family Hemiscylliidae; genus Chiloscyllium; species Chiloscyllium plagiosum. Next base: position 857 of record NW_025180275.1, on the reverse strand, counting down.
ACTTATTCAGAGAGACGGAGATAATTACAGGACAGTGTGCGGACTTATTCAGAGAGACGGAGATAATTACAGGACAGTGTTTGGATTTCTACAGAGAGATGGATATAATTACAGGTCAATGTACAGATTTATACAGAGAGATGGAAAAATTACAGGACAGTGTGTGGACCTATACAGAGAATTGGAAATAATTACAGGACAGTGTGCGGATTTATACAGAGAGATGGAGATAATTACAGGACAGTGTGCGGATTTATACAGAGTGATGGAGATAATTACAGGACAGTGTGCGGATTTATACAGAGGGATGGGGATAATTATGGGAAAGTGTGCAAATTCATACCGTGAGATGAAGATAGCTGCAGTGTGCGGATTTATACAGCGTGATGGAGATAATTACAGGACAGTGTGCGGATTTATACAGAGAGATGGAGATAATTACAGGACAGTGTGTGGATTTATACTGAGAGATGGGATAATCACAGGACAGTGCGGGGATTTATACAGTGAGATGGAGATAATTGCAGGACAGTGTGTGGATTTATACAGAGAGATGGAGATAATTACAGGACAGTGTGCGGATTTATACAGAGAGATGGAGATAATTACAGGACAGTGTACGGATTTATACAGAGAGATGTAGATAACTACAGGACAGTGTGCGGATTTATACAGCGTGATGGAGATAATTACTGGACAGTGTGCGGATTTATACAGAGAGTTGGAGATAATTACAGGACAGTGTGTGGACTTATACAGAGAGATGGAGATAGTTACAGGACAGTTTGTGGATTTATACAGAGAGATGTAGATAATTACAGGACAGTGTGTGGATTTATACAGAGAGATGGAGATAA
>NW_025180274.1:0-2356 GCF_004010195.1 Chiloscyllium plagiosum | reverse complement strand
GACTCCCTAATTTCTCTGTGTTGCAGATTTCTGAAAGGACTCCCTAAACCCTCTGCGCTGCTGATTTCTGTAAGGACACCGTAATCCCTCTGTGTTGCTGATTTCTGTAAGGACTCCCTAATCCCTCTGTGCTGCTGATTTCTGTAAGGACACCCTAATCCCTCTGTGCTGCTGATTTCTGTAAAGACTCCCTAATCCCTCTGTGTTGCAGATATCTGTAAGGACACCATAATCCCTCTGCGCTGCAGATTTTTGTAAGGACACCCTAATCCCTCTGTGCTGCTGATTTCTGTATGGACTCCCTAATCCCTCTGTGCTGCAGATTTCTGTAAAGACTCCCTAATCCCTCTGTGTTGCAGATTTCTGTAAAGACACCCTAATCCCTTGTGCTGCTGATTTCTGTAAGGACTCCCTAATCCCTCTGTGCTGCTGATTTCTGTAAGGACTCACTAATCCCTCTGTGCTGCAGATTTCTGTAAAGACTCACTAATCCCTCAGTGCTGCTGATTTCTGAAAGGACTCCCTAATCCCTCTGTGCTGCAGATTTCTGTAAGGACTCCCTAATCCCTCTGTGCTGCTGATTTCTGTAAAGACTGCCTAATCCCTCTGTGTTGCAGATATCTGTAAGGACTCCCTAATCCCTCTGCGATGCAGATTTCTGTAAGGACACCCTAATCCCTCTGTGCTGCTGATTTCTGTAAGGACACCCTAATCCCTCTGTGCTGCTGATTTCTGTAAGGACGCCCTAATCCCTCTGTGCTGCTGATTTCTGTAAGGACTCCCTAATCCCTCTGTGCTGCTGATTTCTGTAAAGAATCCCTAATCCCTCTGTGTTGCAAATTTCTGTAAGGACTCCCTAATCCCTCTGCGCTGCAGATTTCTGTAAGGACTCCCTAATCCCTCTGTCCTGCTGTTTTCTGTAAGGACTCCCTAATCCCTCTGTGTTGCAGATTTCTGTAAGGACTCCCAACTCCCTCTGTACTGCTGATTTCTGTAAGGCCACCTAATCCCTCTGTGTTGCTGATTTCCATGAGGACTCCCTGATCCCTCTGTGTGCTGATTTCTGTAAGGACGCCCTAATCCCACTGTGTTGCTGATTTCTGTAAGGACTCCCTAATCCCTCTGTGTGCTGATTTCCAGAAGGACTCCCTAATCCCTCTGTGCTGCTGATTTCAGTAAGGACTCCCTAATCCATCTGTGCTGCAGATTTCTGTTAAGACTCCTTAATCCCTCTGTGTTGCAGATTTCTGTAAGGACTCCCTAATCCCTCATTGTTGCAGATTTCTGTAAGGACTCCCTAATACCTCTGTGCTGCTGATTTCTGTAAGGACTCCCTAATCCCACTGTGTTGCAGATTTCTGTAAGGACTCCCTAATCCATCTGCGTTTTAGATTTCTGTAAGGACTCCCTAATCCCTCTGTGCTGCTGATTTCTGTAAGGACGCCCTAATCCCTCTGTGCTGCTGATTTCTGAAAGGACGCCCTAATCCCTCTGTGTTGCAGATTTCTGTAAGGACTCCCTCATCCCTCTGTACTGCTGATTTCTGTAAGGACTCCCTAATCCCTCTGTGTTGCTGATTTCCATGAGGACTCCCTAATCCCACTGTGTTGCTGATTTCTGTAAGGACTCCCTAATCTCTCTGTGTGCTGATTTCCATAAGGACTCCCTAATCAATCTGTGCTGCTGATTTCAGTAAGGACTCCCTAATCCCTCTGTGCTGCAGATTTCTGTAAAGACTCCCTAATCCCTCTGTGTTGCTGATTTCTGTAAGCACGCCCTAATCCCACTGTGTTGCTGATTTCTGTAAGGACTCCCTTATCCCTCTGTGTGCTGATTTCCAGAAGGACTCCCTAATCCCTCTGTGCAGCTGATTTCAGTAAGGACTCCCTAATCCCTCTGTGCTGCAGATTTCTGTAAAGACTCCTTAATCCCTCTGTGTTGCAGATTTCTGTAAGGACTCCCTAATCCCTCAGTGTTGCAGATTTCTGTAAAGACTCCCTAATCCCTCTGTGCTGCTGATTTCTGTAAAGACTCCCTAATCCCTCTGTGCAGCTGTTTTCTGTCAGGAATCCATAATCCCTCTGTGTTGCTGATTTCTGTAAAGACTCCCTAATCCCTCTGTGTTGCAGATATCTGTAAGGACTCCCTAATCCCTCTGCGATGCAGATTTCTGTAAGGACACCCTAATCCCTCTGTGTTGCTGATTTCTGAAAAGACTCCCTAATCCCTCTTTGCAGCTGTTTTCTGTCAGGAATCCATAATCCCTCTGTGTTGCTGATTTCTGTAAAGACTCCCTAATCCCTCTGTGCTGCAGATTTGTGTAAGGACTCCCTAATCCCTCTGTGTGCTGATTTCT
>NW_025180273.1:0-2356 GCF_004010195.1 Chiloscyllium plagiosum | reverse complement strand
CTTCTAAACCACCTTCATACCCTTCCTGACGGATAGTTATCTGTCTGAATGATCTTGCTATGTAATCAATTCACTAAATCTATTTATCATCGTCCTCAATATCTCTTTCACATTAATCTGAAAATGAAGAAGCTTTCAATAGCACCTTATATGATTGTATTTTACATTACCGACAGTGTAGAAACAGGTCCTTTGTCCCAGCAAGTCCAAACCGACCCCCCAAAGAGTAACCCATCCCCAACATTTACCCTGACTAACGGACCTAAACTATGGGCAATTTAGCATGACCAACTTGCCTGGGCTGCACATCTTTGGATTGGGGGAGGGAACCCACACAGACACGGGGAGAAAGTGCAAACTCCACATAGACAGTGGCCCACGGCGGCAATTGAACCCGGATCCCTGGTGCTGTGAGGCAGCAGTGCTAACCACTAAGCCACCGCACCACCCAAATCAATTGTTTTAAAAATCAAAAGTGGTACTCCAGTGCTTCAGAATGGAGAGGCTTCTTCTTTCCTGTGCTCAAAGTAACTGCACAAGATGCTGTGGAATTGGCTTTGAATGACTTACAGATTCTCAGTTGAGAAGTGGAGTGCTATTGAAGACCAGAAAGCTTCAACTGGAAGACAAGTTGAGTCATCAACTTTTAACCTTTTTAATATTTGTAAACCTTTAAAATGACAAAAGCTGTGAATAGTCACTTTAGTTCTGCTAACTGTGGAACTAGAAGAATGAGAATGGCTTCCAATTGGCTGTGTCTGTGTGCTGTCATCCCTAATCATGTTGTATTTTTCCCTACATTTTTGTAGGCTGATTGAAAGTCAGCTCTTGGTCTTCCCATATACCCACTCCTTATGAATTTAATTTGCTAACTAGTAGTTGCTCTTTAATGTGTGGGGCAATAAATGGGAGACTACTTAGCATCATTCTTGCATGAATTCTAGGAAATGACTAAAATTTAAACAGAAAATTGTTAGAATGGAAAATTCAAGAAATTGAATTTACATGAGGCTTTGCAAGCATGAGTTGTTCATGATTAATATGCCTGATGGGGAGAGGGTGGGTTCGACATTTTCCTTCAGCTTCTGCAGGTGATACACAAGTCACAATCCAAAGATGTAGAAGAATCAGGGATGACCTTGAAGCTGAGTGTTTGTGTCACAGAATATCTTGGCATTCGTCAATTTGCATGCAAGATTCTCCTTGTTGCAAGCAATTACAGTCTACAGTCTCCCAAATTGCAGAGTAATTTTAATTTCAAATTGGAAGGGCAGGAGGACAAATTCCACCATCGAACATCCTAGATGGCCTCCTTCTTCAAGGACCACAGTTTCCCCTCCCAGGTGATCGATGGTACCCTCCAGTGCAATTCCTCCACTTCCTGCTCCTTCGCCCTTGAACACCAGCCTTCCATTCGCACCAAGGACAGAACCCCCCTGGTCCTCACCTTCTACTCCACCACCATCCTGATAAAACATGTCATCCTCTGCCACCTACAACAGACCCCACCACCAGGGATATATTTCCATCCCCACCCCTATCAGCATTCCACAGAGACCATTCCGTCCGTGATTCCCTTGTTAGGTGCACACGCCCCGCCAACCCGCCCTCAACTCCTGGCAACTTCCCCTGCCCACGGCAAGAAGTGCAAACCTGTACCCATACCTCCCCCCTCACCTCCATCCAAGGCCCCAAAGGATCCTTGCACATCTGACAGAGATTTACCTGTAATTCCACACACACATCTACTCTGTCCATTTCTCTCGGTGTGGTCTCCTCTACATTGGGGTTTCAGGACACCTACTTGTGGAATGTTGCAGAGAACATTTTTAGATTAGATTACTGACAGCGTGGAAACAGGTCATTTGGCCCAACATGGACCCACCAATGTGTAACCCACCCAGACCCCGCTTCTTCAAAGACTCTGTCTGTCTTCAGTTTCTTTCTGGGACACAGTCACTAAGCAGCCCCACCACTCTGTGGGCTCACTGGTTAGCACTGCTGCCTCACAGCACCAGGGTCCCAGGTTTGATTCCAGCCTTGGGTGATTGTCTGTGTGGAGTTTGAGCACTGTCTGCGTGGGTTTCCTCTGGGTGCTCTGGTTTCCTCTCACAGTCCAAAGATGTGCACGTTAGGTGAATTGGCCATGGTAAGTTGCCCATAGTGTTAGGTGCATTAGTCAGAGGGAAATGGGTCTGAGTGAGTTTCTCTTCAGAGGGTCTGAGTGTGGACTTGTTGGGCTGAAGGGTCCGTTTTCACACTGTAGGGAATTTAACCTTTAATTCCCACTACCATTCCGCCAAGGTCATTCAAGTCCTGGGCGTGTGTGTTTGTGTGCGTTTGTGTGTAGGTGTGG
>NW_025180272.1:0-2356 GCF_004010195.1 Chiloscyllium plagiosum | reverse complement strand
TGTGCTACAGGGTTGGTATTCTGTCAGACAGTGGATATACTGCGCTACAGGTCAGTATTCTGTCAGACAGTGAGTATACTGTGCTACAGGGTCGGTATTCTGTCAGACAGTGGGTATATTGTGCTCCAGGTCAGTATTCTGTCAGACAGTCGGTACACAGTGCTTCAGGGTCGTTACCCTGTCAGACAGTGGGTATACGGTGCTCCAGGTCAGTATTCTGTCAGACAGCGAGTGTACTGTGTTACACGGTCAGTATTCTGGCAGACAGTGGGTACACTGTGTTACACGGTCAGTATTCTGGCAGACAGTGGGTATACTGTGTTCCAGGGTTGGTATTCTGTCAAACAGTGGGTATACTGTGCTTCAGGGTCGGTATTCTGTCAGACAGTTGGTATACTGTGCTACAGCGTCAGTATACTGTCAGACAGTGGTTATACTGTGTTACAGGGTCAGTATTCTGTCAGACAGTGGGTACACAGTGCTACAGGGTCGTTAAACTGTCAGACAGTGGGTATACTGTGCTCCAGGTCAGTATTATGTCAGACAGTCAGTATACTGTGCTACAGGTCCGTATCTGTCAGACAGTGAGTGTACTGTGTTACACGGTCAGTATTCTGTCAGACAGTGGGTACACTGTGTTACAGGGTCAGTATTCTGTCAGACAGTGAATATAGTGTGCTCCAGGGTCAGTATCTGTCAGACAGTGGGTATACTGTGTAACAGGGTTGGTATTCTGTCAGACAGTGGGTATACTGCGTTACAGAATCAGTATTCTGTCAGACAGTGGGTATACTGTGCTACAGGGTCACTATTCTGTCAGACAGTGGGTGTACTGTGTTACAGGGTCAGTATTCTGTCAGACTGTGCGTATATTGTGCTACAGGGTCAGTTCTCTGTCAGACAGTGAGTATACTATGCTACAGCGTCAGTATTCTGTCAGAAAGTGGGGATACTGTGCTACAGGGTCAGTATTCTGTCAGACTGTGGGTATACTGTGTTACAGGGTTGGTATTCTGTCAGACAGTGGGTATACTGTGTTACAGGGTCAGTATTCTGTTAGACAGTGGGTACACTGTGCTAAAGGGTCGGTATTCTGTCAGACAGTGGGTATACTGTGGTACAGGGTCGGTATTCTGTCAGACAGTGAGTATATTGTGCTCCAGGTCAGTATTCTGTCAGACGGTGGGTATACTGCGGTACAGGGTCGGTATTCTGTCAGACAGTGGGTATACTGTGCTACAGGGTCACTATTCCGTCAGACAGTGGGTATACTGTGCTACAGGGTTGGTATTCTGTCAGACAGTGAGAATACTGTGCTACAGGGTCAGTATTCTGTCAGACAGTGGGTATACTGTGCTCCAGGGTCGGTAATCTGTCAGACAGTGGGTATACTGTGCTCCAGGTCAGTATTCTGTCAGACAGTGGGTATACTGTGCTACAGGGTCAGTATTCTGTCAGACAGTGGGTATACTGTGTTGCAGGGTCAGTATTCTGTCATACAGTGGGTATACTGTGCTCCAGGGTCAGTATCTGTCAAACAGTGGATGTACGGTGCTACAGGGTCGGTATTCTGTCAGATAGTGGGTATACTGTGTTACAGGGTCAGTATTCTGTCAGACAGTGGGTATACTGTGTTACAGGGTCAGTATTCTGTCATACGGTGGGTATACTGTGCTCCAGGTCAGTATGTGTCAGACGGTGAGTATACTGTGTTACAGGGTCGGTATTCTGTCAAACAGTGGGTATACTGTGCTACAGGGTCGGTATTCTGTCAGACAGTGGGTGTACTGTGCTGCATGTTCAGTATTCTGTCAGACAGTGGGTATACTGTGCTACAGGGTCAGTATTCTGTCAGACAGTGGGTATACTGTGTTACAGGGTCAGTATTCTGTCAGACAGTGGGTACAGTGTGCTACAGGGTCGTTATCCTGTCAAACAGTGGGTATACTGTGCTGCGGGTCAGTATTATGTCAGACGGTGGGTATACTGTGCTACAGGGTCCGTATTCTGTTAGACAGTGGGTATACTGTGCTACAGGGTCAGTATCCTGTCAGACAGTGGGTATACTGTGCTACAGGGTCGGTATTCTGTCAGACAGTGGGTATACTGTGCTGCAGTGTCAGTATTCTGTCAGACTGTGTGTATACTGTGTTACAGGGTCGGTATTCTGTCAGACAGTGGGTATACTGTGCTACAGGGTCGGTATTCTGTCAGACAGTGGGTATACTGTGCTGCAGTGTCAGTATTCTGTCAGACTGTGTGTATACTGTGTTACAGGGTCAGTATTCTGTCAGACAGTAGGTATATTGTGCTCCAGGTCAGCATTCTGTCAGACAGTGGGTATACTGTGGTACAG
>NW_025180271.1:0-2356 GCF_004010195.1 Chiloscyllium plagiosum | reverse complement strand
TCAGAATGAACTCCAATGTCCAGACACATTGGTAGCTAAACAGCAAAATCAGGCAGCTCTGCAGGGTCATTGCTGGGACAAACATCTGTGCAGGGTCACTGCTGGGCCACACAGCTGTGCAGGGTCACTGCTGGGACACACAGCTGTGCATGGTCACTGCTGGGTCACACAGCTGTGCAGGGTCACTGCTGTGTCACACAACTGCGCAGGGTCACTGCTGGGTCACACAGCTGTGCAGGGTCACTGCTGGGTCACACAGCTATGCATGGTCACTGCAGGGTCACCAGCTGTGCAGGTTCATTACTGGGTCACACAGCTGAGCAGAGTCACTGCTGGGTCACACAGCTGTGCAGGGCCACTGCTGGGCCACACTTCTGTGCATGATCACTGCTGTACAGGGTCACTGCTGGGTCACACAGCTATGCATGGTCACTGCTGAGTCACACAGCTGTGCAGAGTCACTGCTTGGTCACACAGCTGTGCAGGGTCACTGCTGGGTCACACAGCTGTGCATGGTCACTGCTGGATCACACAGCTGTGCATGGTCACTGCTGGGTCACACAGCTGTGCAGAGTCACTGCTGGGTCACACAGCTGTGCAGGGTCACTGCTGGGTCACACAGCTGTGCAGGGCCACTGCTGGGCCACACAGCTGTGCATGATCACTGCTGTACAGGGTCACTGCTGGGTCACACTGCTGTGCAAGGTCACCGCTGGGCCACACAGCTGTGCAGGGTCACTGCTGGGTCACACAGCTGTGCAGGGTCACTGCTGGGTCACACAGCTGTGCAGGGTCACTGCTGGGTCACACAGCTGTGCAGGGTCACTGCTGGGTCACACAGCTGTGCAGGGTCACTGCTGGGTCACACAGCTGTGCAGGGTCACTGCTGGGTCACACAGCTGTGCAGGGTCACTGCTGGGTCACACAGCTGTGCAGGGTCACTGCTGGGTCACACAGCTGTGCAGGGTCACTGCTGGGTCACACAGCTGTGCAGGGTCACTGCTGGGTCACACAGCTGTGCAGGGTCACTGCTGGGTCACACAGCTGTGCAGGGTCACTGCTGGGTCACACAGCTGTGCAGGGTCACTGCTGGGTCACACAGCTGTGCAGGGTCACTGCTGGGTCACACAGCTGTGCAGGGTCACTGCTGGGTCACACAGCTGTGCAGGGTCACTGCTGGGTCACACAGCTGTGCAGGGTCACTGCTGGGCCACACAGCTGTGCAGGGTCATTGCTGGGTCACACAGCTGTGCATGGTCACTGCTGGGCCACACAGCTCTGCAGGGTCACTGCTGCCTCACACAGCTGTGCAGGGTCGCTGCTGCCTCACACAGCTGTACAGGGTCACTGCCGGGTCACACAGCTGTACAGGGTCACTGATGTCTCACACAGCTGTGCATGGTAACTGCTGGGTCACACAGCTGTGCAGTCACTGCTGGGTCACACAGCTGTGCAGAGTCACTGCTGTCTCACACAGCTGTACAGGATCACTGTTGGGTTACACAGCTGTACAGGGTCACTGTTGGGTTACACAGCTGTGCAGGGTCACTGCTGGGTCACACAGCTGTGCAGGGTCACTTCTGGGTCACACAGCTGTGCATGATCACTGCTGCATTACACAGCTGTGCGGGGTCACTGCTGGGTGACACAACTATGCAGGGTCACTGCTGGGTCACACAGCTGTACAGGGTCACTGCTGGTTCACACACCTGTCCAGGGTCACTGCTGTGTCACACAGCTGTTCAGGGTCTCTGCTGGGCCACACAGCTGTACAGGGTCACTGCTGGGTCACACAGCTGAAAAGTGTCACTGCTGGGTCACACAGCTGTACAGGGTCACTGCTGGGTCACACTGCTGTGCAGGATCAATGCTGGGTCACACAGATGTACAGGGTCACTGCTGGGTCACACAGCTGTACAGTGTCACTGCTGGGTCACACAGCTGTACAGGGTCACTGCTGGGTCACACTGCTGTGCAGAGTCAATGCTGGGTCACACAGCTGTACAGGGTCACTGCTGGGTCACACAGCTGTACAGTGTCACTGCTGGGTCACACAGCTGTGCAGGGTCACTGCTGGGTCACACAGCTGTACAGGGTCACTGCTGGGTCACACAACTTTGCAGGTTTATGTCTCCATTTCTCACCTCCCATGTGGTCTCTGTTTTGTCTCACTTCATTCTCTTTTTTTTGAACACTGTTGTTTTGATTTTTTCCCAAAGTAAACAAAGCAACAGCTTATAAAACAATAATTACTGCTTCGAAAATTCCAGGAAATCATCTCCAACCTGAAATACCTCCAATATGGAGCAGCTGTTACAGCCACTATTTTTTCCCGTCCTCCACCTCAGGTTACACA
>NW_025180270.1:0-2356 GCF_004010195.1 Chiloscyllium plagiosum | reverse complement strand
ACACTTGCTGTTTTCGCAGTGCAAGATAATTTACTCCCAAAATTTAAAACATTTTGGGAGAAAATTAAATTAAAGGATCATTTTGGAATTACGATGACGAAGAAGAAGATATTAAATACATTGATGGGATTTTAGGCAGGTCAGACCCTCAGCCTGCAGTCGATCATATTAAAGGAGGTAACAGCAGAGATAATGGATGTGTTAGTTAGGATATTCAAGAAATCCTTGGATTCTGGAACGGTATGAAGTATTGGAAAAGTAATAACGTGCAGATAGGCAAAAGTTTTACAAACTATAGACCAGTGAGTTGAACCTCTGTAGTGGGGAAGTTCCTTCAGCCAACCAAAAAGTAGGAAATAACTGAACACTTGGAAAAACAAAGATGAATTCACCATGTCAGCGCGATTTCATGGTGGGCAGGTTGTGCCTGACATACCTGCTGGAATTCTTTGACAATGTAACCAACAAGCTGGATAATGGGGATGCAGCAAATGCTGTACATCTGAACTTCAGAAGGCATTTGATCAGGTGCTGCGTGAAGGACTGATCTAGCAGGTCAGATCGGAGAGGTTAAGGGTAGAGTATTGAATTGGATGGAGGATTTGCTGACTAACAGAAAGCAGAGCATTAGTTTAAATGGTCTTTCTCTGGCGAACAGAAACTAGTGAGAATTCAGTTCTCAAACCTCAATTGTTTGCAATCTGCCCAAATGACCTGGAAGGAAAGACAGAGTGTAGTAACTAAATTCACAGATGGTTTTCAACTAGGTTTTCAAACAGGCGGTAATGAGGATCTAAAAAGTTTACAGATGAATACTGATAGGCTTAGAAAATGGGACAGATTGCGATATCTGGAAGACGGTGTTAAATGTGGATAATTGCACAGTAGAACTTCCTACTGCCACTCCTAATTTCTATTTTCTTGTTTGCCCTATCTACAATTCTTTGGGTTTTATTCACCGTTGGTGGCTGGGGTAACAGGGGTCGAGGGGTTTGATTGAGGGAGATGCAGGTTGCTCTGTGTGTAAGGAACATGACGTCAGTGTGGAGAAAATACCGCAGTCAGGCCTTGTTGATTACGACAACAGGCCTGTCATAGATGGCCCATCCCTGTTCTTACCGCCTGATGTTTAATTGCCTGGAGTCAACCGCATCAAAATGTTGCAATCAGACAGACAGTCCATAATTAACATGCCCATTTCGTAATAAAGGTACAAATGACCATTTAGATCAGAAGTAAACTCTTGGCAATTCTTTTGAGATGTAATGACTATTTGGTGCAACTGCAGGCTGCAACTGGGTGATGGTACAACAAAACACGTCAGTATCGTTGCAACGTTATAGTTTCAATATTGAGTAAAAATATTACATTATTAATTCTGTTCGAAAGTGTTATGGAATCTATATGTTATGGAAAGTGTTTTGAATGTATTGTAGGAAAATACAAACATTGAAAAGGTTAGAAGAGGAACATGTGAAGCGGATATAAGTCTTTAAAATGTTTAGGCATGTCAAGGGAACGGTCAAATATTGATTTGTAAATGATAATTGGGAAAATGTGTCTGTGTTTGAGCACAATGGCGTGTTGAAAGGAAAACAGTGTATTATTTCAATGAATTGATTGCAAAACTGAGGCAAAAGGAAGAGGGAACCTGGATCACAAAACAAAACCTTTGCTTCAACATCACATTTTTCAGGAGGCAATATAAATCTTGAAATATTTTAAAACCAAATATATTTAGAAATAGGAAAATTGTTTCGACACTTTACAGATTAATGGTGAGGCCACTTTCACTTTAAAAGTGTGTCTCCTTATTATTGAGCCTTCGAGTAAGGGGAAAACTGCTCTCTTTTCACCCTGTCTAGACCCCTCATGCTGTTACACATCTCCATCAGGAGCACCTCTCAATATTCTTTGCTTAATGGTGAAATCAAGTAAATCTGGAATTTCTTCAGTTTGAGTACACTCTTGTTTGTCACTTCAGAAAGGTATCACATTTATCAGGGTTAAAGTTCATCAGCGATTGATATGTCCACCTGAACATTCGGTTTATTCCCTCCTGAACCATCACAGTTCCTCCTCACTGTGAACCACCAGCTCATCTTTGTGTCATCCACAACATTATTTATCATTTCCCCCAAACTCCTTCCCTCCCATTCTCATCATCATCGTTTATGTTGACAACTAAGCCTTGATTTTATCCAGTTCTTCAGATGTTGTTCATAGGGAAAGCTTTGTGAATTCCATTCTATAGGTGATGCTATTTTGGTAAATTTGCAGAATGATGCAGTTGGGTTTTATGTTACGAGGGAGCCACAATTTTTATTTTGGACATGGAGCTGAATTCTTCTTTTAT
>NW_025180269.1:0-2356 GCF_004010195.1 Chiloscyllium plagiosum | reverse complement strand
GTAGGAGATAGAGAGGAATGGTGGAGGATTGCTATTTGGATTGGAGGCCTTTGACAAGCATTGTTCCACAGGGATTGGTTCTGGGTCCTCCTTTGTTTGTCATGTATATAAATGATTTGAATGAGAATATAGAAGGCAGGGTTAGTAAGTTTGTAGGTAACACCACAATTGGTGGCATATTAGACAGTGAAGAAGGTTTTCTAAGATTACAAAGGGATTTTGATCAAATAGGTCAATGGGCTGAAAAATGGTTGATGGAGTTCAATCTGGATAAATGTGAGGTATTGCATTTTGGTACAACAAACAAGATGTAGGGCTTATACAATTAATGGTAGGGCCTTGGGTAGCGTTAAAAAGTGTGGTGCTAGAAAAGCACAGCCGGTTAGGCAGCTTCCGAGGTGCAGGAGAATTGACGTTTCGAGCGTAAACTCTTCTTATGCTTGAAAAGTCGACTCTCCTGCTCCTCTGTTCTGGAATACTGTGTCCAGGTCTGGTCACACAGTTAGAGGAAGGATATTATCAAGCTGGAGAGCGTACAGAAGAGAGTTATCAGGATGTTGCGGGTATGGAAGGTTTGAGTTATAAGGAAAGGCTGGATAGACTGGAACTTCTTTCCCTGGAGCATAGGAGGTTGAGACATGACCTGATAGAAGCTCATAAAATAGTGAGAGTTATAGATAGAGTTGATGATAGTTGCCTTTTCACTCGGATGGAGAATTTCAAAACTAGCAGGCACATTTTTAAGATGAGAGGAGAGAGATTTTAAAAAGACGTGTAAAATCTTTTTACAGAGGATGGTTCGTGTGGTATGGACTTCCTGAGGAACTGGTGGATTCATTTACAATTACAATGTTTAAAAGACATTTGGATAAATTCATGAAGTGGAAAGGTTTGGAGGGATAGGGTTTCAAAGGAGCCAGGAGCAGGCAGTTGGGACTAGCTTAGTTTGGGATTATGTTCGGCATGGATTGGTTGGACCGAAGGGTCTGTTTCAATGCTGTATGACTCTATCTATGACTCTATATCTGTCAGCTGAGCATAAAATGCAGCCAAACCATTGTTGTTTAAATGTAGCATTTTATCATTAAATTAGATGTTGTGGCAAACCAATTGCACAAATGTGAACAAATTGTTCACAGTGAAATGGAAGAAGCTAATGTATAACCCTGCTTCCTTTAATGTTGAAGATTTTAAGGGGCTGCTGCAGGAGATGTATGAAACAAGCTGAAAGCTATCTGCCAATATAACATAGCAACTGCATGGAAGGGAGGTCACCAGTTGTGTTAATGCATTTACACAGATCCTCATCCCCAGCATCAGTTGGAGAAGTCTGATGATTGCATCAGGAACAGGGCAGATCAGTTTTGAATGTACTTCTTGTGGGCCAATGAGAAAAATTGAAGTTAGAACCTGTTGCACTCTGGGAGGATCACCAATAGAATTGTATGTGAATATTACTTTGAGGTTAAAGTGTTTCTTTGCATCCACTTTGCACAATGCACTCTTTTTGAATGAAGAGATAGTAACTGGGGAACCAAATACTAATGCTAAGTAGTCCATTAAGGTATTCTGGTACTGAGTACATGAACATTTGAAATAAAAACAAACTGAAAAAAAAGCTGGCTTCAGCAGACCAGGTACCATGATAGCTTACAATCAGTTTTATAATCAAGGAAATGTTGTAACATTTTAAAGCTGGTATGATGGAAATACAGGCATATTAGCTGCTCCTAAAGTTCTCCGATAGAAAACCAAATTTCTTGTCAATTAGTCTTCTAATTTTACAGTCTATGTTCACCATCTCTTAGCCCTACATTACTGACTGAATCCTGCAAAATCAGGACTGATCACTTGTAAAATAGACTATGCTTGAAAGATGATTTCCTAACATCAATCTGCACTTCTGTTGATCCTATCAGTAATGGTTGTAGAAGAACCAGCTATATCCACTGTTTACTGTCCTTCATGTAACTCAAACCACCCTCATCAGTTAAACACTGGAAATTACAAACATGAATATTATTGTAGGAATTTAGTCAATGCTCCTAAAGAACTTGAGTGCAGGTGAGTAAGTAGAGGTGACACTGGAGGAGCACAATTCTGTTGGCTGGTGGTTAGTTTGAATGGTCTTTAAGATTTCTAAGTCTAGTAATTCAGATGTGGCAGGGATTGGAAAAGCTCTTGTCAGAGCCATTTGAAAAGGTGACAAGCACCATATTTTGGGGGAAATTATGGAGAGGTACAATATTTACTTCTGTATACTATTGTATGATTGTCTGTCAGCCTTAACAATTCATCCATTCAAAGCCAATAACTCATTCTTTTGTGGACTTCTGAGTTTTATTTTCTGGTATGT
>NW_025180268.1:1339-2355 GCF_004010195.1 Chiloscyllium plagiosum | reverse complement strand
GGGACAAGAACGCCACCTCTGTCACAAACTTCGGTAGCAAATGTGTGTAGGACAGTGTATCAAAGAATTCAATCTGTGTGATACCCAAACATGTACCTTAGAGGAACAAAGGAATCCAATTCCTTCTCAAGACCAGACGTGCAGCAATCCAGTCTAATTATCCAGACCAATCCAGGAATTCCATAAATGACCTCTACCAAGCCATCAGAGAAACCGAGAAGCAGTGCCAGACCAATCTGGAGCCCCAAAACAACCAAACAGGTTCCTGTTGCCTATTGGAAGGCCTAAGCAAAATTGCATGATACAAAATGAAGCAGACCAAGATACATCTATCCCTGACGCACCTAATGCTTTTTCCGCTCGTGAGTCGGTGACTCGTTTGATCAGAATATGACAGGAACGTTGACACATGTCCGAACAGCCCAGGCATTCCTATCCTCTTCGCCACCACATTAGATGTCAGATCAGTCTTCCTGGGAGTCAACTCCAGGAACGTGACGGGCGTGGACAGTGTTCTCGGCCAAGCACTGAAATCCTGTGTGGACCAATTGGAGAAGGTATTCACTAATACCTTCAAAATATCCCTCATACAAACCGCAGTCTCCACCTGATTCAAGGGCACCACCACCCCTATACCAAAGAAAGCACATGCAATATGCCTTTATGAGTACTGCCCTGTGGCTCTTCCGTCAATAATCATTTTGTGGTTGAGAGGCTGGTCAGGGCCCACAATCAACTCCGGTCTCCCAGACTGCCTCGATCTGCTACGATTTGCCAAATGACGTGACGGGTTTATAGGGATCTATACCTAGCCCTGCACTCATCCCACAAACGCCTGGCCAACAAGGAAACCTACGTCAGACTCCTGCTGTTTGACTACAACTCCGCATTCGGAACTAAATTCACCTCCAGACTGATCATAACCCACCATGACTTTGGAGTCATTTCCACCCTCTGCAACTGGATCCTCAGCTTTCTGACCCACAGACCGCAATCAGTGAGCACAGGTATCAGCA
>NW_025180268.1:0-1084 GCF_004010195.1 Chiloscyllium plagiosum | reverse complement strand
AAGCAGAAAGTTTTTGGATTGATGATAACTGTCAACGTTTCCTGGACTTCCCACGTAGATGCGACGGTCAAGGAGGCCCAGCAACTTCACTTCTTTCAAAGGTGGTCAAGGACATTTGGCATGTCCCAAATCAACTCCTATAGATGCATCATTGAAAGCATACTGTCCGAGTGTATAATGGGCTGGTATGTCAACTGCAATGTACAGGATGCTCAGCAACTACAGAAGATGGTGTGCACAACCTTTACCATGATGGGAGCTAATCTTCCATCAATGGATTCTATTTACAAAGCTCGCTGCCACAGAAAAGCTGCCAACATCATCAAAGACCCATCGGGACATGGTAATGCTCACCGACAAGTTCTGCTCTCAGAGAACATTCGGAAACTTGAACACAGACACACACACACGCACACAGACACACACACACACACACACACACAGACACACACACACACACACAGACACACACACACACACACACACACACACACACACACACACACACACACACACACACACACACCAGCGATTCAACAAGAACATCGTCCCTGATGTAATCCGATTCATTAAGGGATTTCTGTAAATTCAAGTACTGCTGATCGTGTAAATATTATTCTTGCCTCCGGCATGCCACTTGTGGTGCAGCCTTAATGCTTTCACTTTCTATTCTGCATGTTACTGCTCAATGTCGGAGCAAGATTTCCCAGACCAGGGACAAAGTCTCTGGAGGCAGACACGACACAGGTACATGGTGAACTTTTATTCAAGAGAAAAATGTTTAAAGCGTTGAGAGGGGCAAAGGAGCATCCATCAATATGACTTAGATGTGAAAGCACAATCGCTTTCTTAATCTTGAGGCCAGATGTGACATGAGGTCAATGACATACTGATTTTAAAGTAAGCAGCAGTATTTTTATACATTGTGTTACAATTATCATACACAGAGTGGGGTTATTGCACTCTCCCCTTTCTGTCAAACCCAATGTTGAAAAACATCTAATCAAGCATAAACACGCCCATGGTCACACTTATGTTCTTAGTTATTTGCGATGTTTACAAAATCTCTGGGCTTTGAGATCTT
>NW_025180267.1:0-2355 GCF_004010195.1 Chiloscyllium plagiosum | reverse complement strand
AGGTAGAAACGGGCGGTGCAGGGTTGTGGGTCTCTGAGGTTGGAGGCGGTGGATGAGAGATCCCCTGAGGTGATGAGGTTATGGATGGTCTAGGGGATGATGGTTTGGTGGTGGGAGGTGGGGTCCTGGTCAAGGGGGCAGTAGGAGGAGGTGCCCGCGAGCTGGCGGTTAGCCACAGCGGTGTAAAGGTCGGTGGGCCTGAGTGCATCCACACTTCTGTCCATGTCTTAACTTGTAGCAAGCCCTTGACCATCTTTAATAAGACGAGGCGAAAGTGAGTACTGCAGATGCTGGAGATCAGAGTCTAGCTTAGAGTGGTGCTGGAGAAGCACAGCAGGTCAGGCAGCAGCCGAGGAGCAGGAAAATCGACATTTCGGGCAAATGCCCTTCATCAGGAATGAAGGACATCTTTAATAAAACACAATCTAACTACTGCTCCTTGAAATTCAATTCACTGAATCTCCCCTAATAACAACCTGGGCTTCCCATTGACCAGAAACTCAGCCCGACTCACCATATAGATACAGGGCTGACAATAGCAGGTCAGGAGCTATGAATACTGCTGTGAATAACTCACCTCCTGACTCCACCATTTTACTACGTAGACAGACAGGAGGCTGGGAGAACACAGCAAGCCAGGCAGCGTCAGGAGGTGGAGAAGGCAACGTTTCGGGGTGTAACCCTCCTTCGGGACTGGGGGGTGGGGGAAGGGGAAGCTGCAGATAAGGAGAGGGGGGATTTTGGGTGGTGAGGGGGTGGCATGGTGATGTAGTGATAGGTGAACGCAGGCGGTGGGCAGGACCTGGTTGGTTGATGGGAGCGATGAATCCGGTTGGTAGCTGGAAGGAAGGGAGGAGGCGGGGATGAAAAGGGAGCCAGGGGATGGGTGGGAAGGTTATCTGAAATTGGAGAACTCAACGTTGAGTCCTCTGGGCTGTAGGCTGCCCAGGTGGAAGATGGGATGTTGTTCCTCCAACTTGCAGTTTGGTTCAGTATGGCGATGTAAGACCGCACACCGGAGGAACAACACCTCATCTTCCGCCTGGGCGGCCTACAGCCTCAACACTGAGTTCTCCAATTTCAAATAACCTCCCTTCCCATCCCCTGACTCCCTATCCAGTTTCTCCCCCTCCCATCCATTCCTCTGACCCACCCTTCCTTCTAGCTACTGAATGGATTCATTCCTCCCATTGACCAACCAGGTCCTACCCACTGCCTCTGTTCACCTATCATTCCCTCTTCATTCTGCCCCTCCTTCTTTACCTGCAGCTTCCCCTACGCCCACCTCCATTCTTAAGGAAGGGTTGCACCCGAAACGCTGACTCCTGTCCCTCCTGATGCTGCCTGGCTTGCTGAGTTCTTCCAGCCTCCTGCCGGTCTATTTTGGTTTCCTGCATCTGCAGAATTTTTGTCTCCCTGTTCATGAGGCACAAGTCCGGAGGGTGATGGAATACTCCCCACTTGCCTGGCTAGGACCAGCTCCAACAACACTCAAGAAGCTCAACACCATCCAGGACAAAGCAGCCCCCTCCACATCCACCCAACATTCACCCCCTCCACCACCAACGCTCACTAGCAGCAGCGTGTACCAGCGACATGAGGATGTGCAGAAATTCACCAAAGATCCTCAGACAGCCCCTTCCAAACCCACGACCACTTCCATCTAGAAGGACAAGGGCAGCAGATATATGGGAACACCACCCCCTGCACGATCCCGTCCAGGCCACTCCCCATCCTGACTGAGCCGCAGTCCTGGAAAATCCACCCCCCCCCCGCAGATATCGTGGATATACCAACAGCACATGGACTGCAGTGGTTCAAGGAGCCAACTCAGCCCCACCTTCTCAAGGGGCAACTAGGGACCGGCAATCCATGACAGAATGAAAGCAGCTCCAATGGGGAGGTTCATTGTTTTGTAGGCGCTATACAAATAGAAATATCTGTTGTTTCACCCAACCCTGACAGCCTGCACTGTCGGCTGATGGTGTGTGACTAGGGGACGCTCCAGTCACTTGGCCCCATGAAAATGTGAGAGAGAGAAGGAGGGGGGACGGGCAGTGTGGGTTAGAGAGGGGGCTGCGCCAATCCCCCCCCAGGGCTGCACGCTCCCTGGAGGCACCCAGAGCTGCGGCTCTCCCTGGCAGCAAACTGACAACGCCCAAGCTGCAGCACCGTCCTCCCTCCCCAGAGCGGGGTTACCACCAAACCGGAGATCCTCTGTCAGGGAGCAGGGAACCTCACTTAGTCTCAGCAATGGCTTGGTCCCAGCAAACTGCACTGACACCCAGTGCGGTAGGGAGGGAGGTGGCAGAGAGAGGGGAGTGGGTGACAGAGAGAGGGGGGAGTGGGTGACAG
>NW_025180266.1:0-2355 GCF_004010195.1 Chiloscyllium plagiosum | reverse complement strand
TCCCAGAGCAGTGTGTGGGCAGTTAGTTCTGGTACAGTATGTGTGCAGTGAGTCCCAGAGCAGTGTGTGGGCAGTTATTCCCGGTGCAGTGTGTGGGCAGTAAGTCCCAGAGCAGTGTGTGGGCAGTCAGTCCCAGAGCAGTGTGTGGGCAGTAAGTCCCGGAGCAGTGTATGGGCAGTTAGTCCCAGAACAGTGTGTGGGCAGTGAGTCCCAGAGCAGTGTGTGGGCAGTTAGTCCCAGTGCAGTGTGTGGGCAGTGATTCCCAGAGCAGTGTGTGGGCAGTGAGTCCAAGAGCAGTGTGTGGGCAGTTAGTCCCAGAACAGTGTGTGGGCAGTGAGTCCCAGAGCAGTGTGTGGGCAGTGATTCCCAGAGCAGTGTGTGGGCAGTTAGTTCTGGTGCAGTATGTGTGCAGTTAGTCCCAGAGCAGTATGTGCGCAGTTATTCCCAGTGCTGTGTGTGCGCAGTGAGCCCCAGAGCAGTTAGTCCCAGGGAAGTGTGTGGGCAGTTAGTCTCAGAGCAGGGCGCCGGCAGTGAGTCCCAGTGCAGTGTGTGAGTAGTTAGTCCCAGGGCAGTGTGTGGGCAGTTAGTCCCAGAGCAATGTGTGGGCAGTTAGTCCTGGTGCATTGTGTGGGCAGTGAGTCCCAGAGCAATGTTTGGGCAGTGAGTCCCAGAGCAGTGTGTGGGCAGTGATTCCCGGTACAGTGTGTGGGCAATGAGTCCCAGAGCAGTGTGTGGGCAGTGAGTCCCAGTGGAGTGTGTGGGCAGTTAGTCCCAGAGCAGTGTGTGGGCAGTGAGTCCAGTGCAGTGTGTGGGCAGTGATTCCCAGAGCAGTGTGTGGGCAGTCAGTCCCAGAGCAGTGTGTGGGCAGTCAGTCCCAGAACAGTGTGTGGGCAGTGAGTCCCAGAGCAGTGTGTGGGCAGTGAGTCCCAGAGCAGTGTGTGGGCAGTTAGTCCCAGTGCAGTGTGTGGGCAGTGATTCCCAGAGCAGTGTGTGGGCAGTCAGTCCCAGAGCAGTGTGTGGGCAGTCAGTCCCAGAACAGTGTGTGGGCAGTAAGTCCCGGAGCAGTGTGTGGGCAGTGAGTCCCAGAGCAGTGTGTGGGCAGTTAGTCCCAGTGCAGTGTGTGGGCAGTTAGTCCCAGAGCAGTGTGTGGGCAGTGAGTCCCAGAGCAGTGTTTGGGCAGTGATTCCCGGTACAGTGTGTGGGCAGTGAGTCCCAGAGCAGTGTGTGGGCAGTCATTCCCAGAGCAGGGTGTGGGCAGTTAATCCCAGAACAGTGTGTGGGCAGTGAGTCCCAGAGCAGTGTGTGGTCAGTCCTGGTGCAGTTTGTGGGCAGTCTGTCCCAGAGCAGTTTGTGGGCAGTTAGTCCCAGAGCAGTGTGTGGGCAGTGAGTCCCAGTGCAGTGTGTGGGCAGTTAGTCCCAGAGCAGTGTGTGGGCAGTGAGTCCCAGAGCAGTGTGTGGATAGTTTGTCCCGGTGCAGTGTGTGGGCAGTCAGTCCCGGTGCAGTGTGTGGGCAGTTAGTCCCAGAGCAGGGTGTGGGCAGTTAATCCCAGAACAGTGTGTGGGCAGTGAGTCCCAGAGCAGTGTGTGGTCAGTCCTGGTGCAGTTTGTGGGCAGTCTGTCCCAGAGCAGTGTGTGGGCAGTGATTCCCGGTGCTGTGTGTGGGCTGTGATTCCCAGAGCAGTGTGTGGGCAGTGAGTCCCAGAGCAGTGTGTGGGCAGTTAGTCTCGGTGCAGTGTGTGGGCTGTGATTCCCAGAGCAGTGTGTGGGCAGTGAGTCCTAGCGCAGTGTGTGGGCAGTGAGTCCCAGACCATTTTTGGGCAGTGAATCCTAGAGCAGTGTGTGTGCAGTGAGTCCCAGTGCAGTGTGTGGGCAGTTAGTCCCAGAGTAGGGCGTGGGCAGTGAGTCCCAGTGCAGTGTGTGGGCAGTTAGTCCCAGAGCAGTGTGTGTGCAGTTAGTCCTTGTCCAGTGTGTGGGCAGTTAGTCCCAGAGCAGAGTGTGGGCAGTTAGTCCCAGTGCAGTGTTTGGGCAGTTAGTCCCTGTGCAGTGTGTGGGCAGTGAGTCCCAGAGCAGTGTGTGGGCAGTTTGTCCCGGTGCATTGTGTGGGCAGTGAGTCCCAGAGCAGTGTGTGGGTTGTTAGTCCCAGAGCAGTGTGTGGTCAGTCCTGGTGCAGTTTGTGGCAGTCAGTCCCGGAGCAGTGTGGGGCGAGTGATTCCTGGTGCAGTGTGTGGGCAGTGAGTCCTGGAGCAGTGTGTGTGCAGTAAGTTCCAGAGCAGTGCTTGGGCAGTTAGTTCCAGAACAGTGTGTGGGCAGTTAGTCCCAGAGCAGTGTGTGGGCTGTGATTCCCAGAGCAGTGTG
>NW_025180265.1:0-2355 GCF_004010195.1 Chiloscyllium plagiosum | reverse complement strand
GTACCGGGGATCCACGGACAGCTTGATGCAGCCGCACACAAAGGTGGCCATCAGGGTAAGGGTGGCATTGGGTGTATTTTTTCCCCCGTTGCCCAGATCTTTGTACAGCGAGTCCCTTCGGATCCGATCCATCTTTGACCTCCATATAAACTGGAAGATGGCCTGGGTGACTGCAGCAGCACAGGTTGTGGGAATAGGCCTGGGAGGCCGTGCTGTTGGTTGGCTCCATGTCATACAGACTGGCGGAGAAGGAATTACTGATCCTCATGACGTCAGCCTGAGATGATGTTATCGAGCCATCTTCTTCCTTCAGGCTGCTGAGCACGGAGCTCTCTTTATGCACCTTCTGGATAAAGAAACATGAGCACGTCTCGTCCTGCTCCACGGAGTGGACCCTGGACCTCTTCATGTTCCCTTTTACTGTTTTCCACCAGTCCGCTGGAGGCTCAAAGAGGGGCTTCACGGTTCTCCAACCTGCGTAGTCCCTCTTGAGCTCCTCAATGTTTCCCAGAGTCAACAGCTTTGTGTCCAGCTTCCACGTTCCCTTACCAGCCCGTTGCTCGTCCTGTAGGTGACAGTCGGCCAGCAGGAGGCAGTGGTCAGAGACGACGTCGGTGGATCTGACCAAGAGTGTTCAAGACACAAACGGGTAATCTATCCTTGAGCGGATAGACCCATCTGCCCATGACCAGGCGTATCCATGCTGCACTCCGTCTGCAGGGGTGGTGAAGACGTCATGCAGCTTGGCATCTTTACCGTGTCCATCAGGGCTCTGAACGTGGCATCCAGTTTACTGTTCCCCCCCCCCCCCCTCCAGACCGTCCATCTGTATCAATGATACAGTTGAAGTCTCCGGCCAGAGAGACCGGCCTGGACGTAGCCAGCAACAGTGAAAGCTGCTGGAGGATGGCCAACCGTTTACTCTTACCCACTGGGGCGTACACATTAATCAGTCTCAGGGGAGCATTCATGTACGTGACGTCGGTGACGAGGAGGCGCCCGCCCACCACTTCCTTAACCTATTAGATGGTGAAGTTGCCTCCTCACAACAGGATACCCAGGCCGGAGGCACGGCTATCGTTACCCCCCGACCAGAAAAAAACACGCCCAATGCCACCCTCACCCTGATGGCCACCTTTGTGTGTGGCTGCATCAAGCTGTGCGTGGATCCCCAGTACGCAAACACCAAGCGTCACTACGTACTGAAGTTCTACCTGTCCCCGGTGTTGTGACGGATGGGCCTGGCCTCGCTGCCGCGGAACGCTCCAAGTAGTTGGACCGTTCCGTATCATCTGTTCTTTGTGGAGAAGTTTATGAAGAAAAACACCTTTGACCACAAGTCCATCAGGAAGTGGTCAGCACGTAGTGTCCTTGAGACACTTCGGGAAAAGGAGAGGGCGGATCCTATCGAGCGGTTCCCTGAGCAGACTGTAAAAGCCAATTGGCAGAATGTCTCATCGCCATAACTTTCCAACAAGCACCAAGACATGGCTAGGCTGGTGGTGAGAAGGGCACTACCTGTGAGATCCTTTATGCACGCCCGGACTCTCAGCCGCACCGCACGCTGCCCTCGAAGCGGCTGCGGGGGGATGAGACTGTCACACACCTCCTTCTGGAATGTGCCTACGCAGAGGAAGTCTGGAGAGGAATGCAGTGGTGTTTGTCGAGGTTCGTCCCGAGCAGCGCCGTGACACGGGACCCTGTGCTCTATGATCTGTTCCCTGGGACACACACGGAGACAAACATCAACTGTGCCTGGAGGATCATCAACTCGGTGAAGGACGCTCTCTGGGTTGCCCAAAACCTGTTGATCTCCCAGCTGAAAGAGTTGACTCCGACTGAGTGTTGCAGACTGGCACATTCCAAGGACCAGGACTATGTGTTGAGGACGCACTGAAGCTTGGGGCAGCTGCCGCCAAGGCGCGGTGGGGAAACATCTGCCTGCCTAAGAAGAACAGGGGGCCCACGCTGTCATTTGGGCTCTGCTGACGCCTCAGCTACATATATGGACATATGATTGATAAACGAGCAGACCTGTATATACAAATGATAAATTCTGATCTCTGTATGTAAATGTTTATGTATGTATGGCATGACCAACTGTACAGACCTACAGACCATCAAATTATTTTATGAATAAAGTATATTTTTGAAATTAAAAAAATCCCAACCCAATGTAGTCCCACCTGCCAGCATCCGGCCCATATCCCCCCAAACCCTTTCTATTCATATAGCCATCTAGATGCCATTTAAATGTTGCTATTGTACCAGCCTTCACCACTTCATGTGGCAGCTCATTCCATACACGTACCATGGTCTGCATGAAAAGGTTGCCTGTTCTGTCTCTTTTATATC
>NW_025180264.1:0-2355 GCF_004010195.1 Chiloscyllium plagiosum | reverse complement strand
GGGGGAGCAGACTGACCCCACTGTGTGTGTATCGCTGACCTCGGCGGGCGGAGCAGACTGACCCCACTGTGTGTGTATCACTGACCCCGGCGGGCGGAGCAGACTGACCCCACTGTGTGTTTGTCACTGACCCCGGGAGGTAGCAGACTGACCCTACTGTGTGTGTATCACTGACCCCAGGGGAGCAGACTGACCCCACTGTGTGTGTATCACTGACCCCGGGGGGGAGCAGACTGACCTCCACTGTGTGTGTATCACTGACCCCGGCGGGGGGGGCGGCGAGCAGACTGACCCCACTGTGTGTGTATCACTGACTCCTGGGGGAGGGAGCAGATGACCCCACTGTATGTGTATCACTGACCCCGGGAGGGAGCAGACTGACCCCACTGTGTGTGTATCACTGACCCTGGGGGGGGAGCAGACTGACCCCACTGTGTGTGTATCACTGACCCCTGGGGTGGTGGGGAGCAGACTGACCCCACTGTGTGTGTATTCCTGACCCCGGGGGTAAGCAGACTGACCCCACTGTGTGTGTATCACTGACCCCGGGCAACAGCAGACTGACCCCACTGTGTGTGTGTCACTGACCCCGGGAGGTAGCAGACTGACCCCACTGTGTGTTTGTCACTGACCCCGGGAGGTAGCAGACTGACCCTACTGTGTGTGTATCACTGACCCCGGGGTGGGGAGCAGACTGACCCCACTGTGTGTGTATCACTGACCCCGGGCGTGAGCAGACTGACCCCACTGTGTGTGTATCACTGACCCCGGGAGGGAGCAGACTAAACCCACTGTGTGTATCACTGACTCCTGGGGGAGGGAGCAGATGACCCCACTGTGTGTGTATCACTGACCCCGGGAGGGAGCAGACTGACCCCACTGTGTGTGTATCACTGACCCCGGGGGTGGGGGGGAGCAGACTGACCCCACTGTGTGTGTATTCCTGACCCCGGGGGTGAGCAGACTGACCCCACTGTGTGTGTATCACTGACCCTGGGGGGGAGCAGACTGACCCCACTGTGTGTCTATCACTGACCCCAGGGTGGAGCAGACTGACCCCACTGTGTGTGTATCACTGACCCCACTGTGTGTGTATCACTGACCCTGGGGGGGGTGGGGGGAGCAGTCTGACCCCACTGTGTGTGTATCACGAACCCTGGGGGGGAGCAGACTGACCCCAATGTGTGTGTAACACTGACCCCTGGCGGGGGCAGGGGGGGAGATCGGAGCAGACTGACCCCACTGTGTTTGCATCACTGACCCCGGGGAGCAGGGTTGGATGAGCAGACTGACCCCACTGTGTGTGTATCACTGAGCCCGGGTGGGAGCAGACTGACCCCACTGTTTGTGTATCACTGACCCCGGGGGGAGCAGACTGACCCCACCACTGGGTGTGTATCACTGACCCCGGGGGTGAGCAGACTGACCCGACTGTGTGTGTATCACTGACCCCGGGGGGGAGCAGACTGACCCCACTGGGTGTGTATCACTGACCCCGGGGGTGAGCAGACTGACCCCACTGTGTGTGTATCACTGACCCCGGGAGGGAGCAGACTGACCCCACTGTGTGTGTATCACTGACCCCCGGGGGGAGCAGACTGACTCCACTGTGTGTGTATTCCTGACCCCGGGGTGAGCAGACTGACCCCACTGTGTGTGTATCACTGACCCCGGGAGGGAGCAGACTGACACCACTGTGTGTGTATCACTGACCCCGGGGGGGGGGGGGGAGCAGACTGACCCCCACTGTGTGTGTATCACTGACCCCGGGGGGGAGCAGACTGACCCCACTGTATGTGTATCACTGACCCCAGGGGTGAGCAGACTGACCCCACTGTGTGTGTATCACTGACCCCAGCGGGGGGGAGCAGACTGACCCCACTGTGTGTGTATCACTGACCCCGGGGGTGAGCAGACTGACCCCACTGTGTGTGTATCACTGACCCCGGCGGGTTGGGGGGGGCGAGCAGACTGACCCCACTGTGTGTGTATCACTGACGCCAGCGGGGGGGAGCAGTCTGACCCCACTGTGTGTGTATCACTGACCCTGGGGGGCGAGCAGACTGACCCGACTGTGTGTGTATCACTGACCCCGGGCGAGAGCAGACTGATCCCACTGTGTGTGTACCACTGACCCCCGGGGGGAGCAGACTGACCCCACTGTGTGTGTATCACTGACCCTGGGGGGCGAGCAGACTGACCCCACTGTGTGTGTATCACTGACCCCGGCGGGGGGGGGTGGGCGAGCAGACTGACCCCACTGTGTGTGTATCACTGACCCCTGGAGGGGGGAGCAGACTGATCCCACTGTGTGTGTATCACTGACCCTGGGGGGGGAGCAGACTGACCCCCACT
>NW_025180263.1:0-2355 GCF_004010195.1 Chiloscyllium plagiosum | reverse complement strand
TGTCAGCTGTGCTGAATTACCACTGTGTAACCCACACTGTCCTCCTCTCTCCTGCCCTGAGATAACCTGGTTATGGAGCCCAAGATGTTCTGACTATATAAGGCCCAGTGTTATCTAAGCGTGGGCCCTGAGACAGGGGGGTCAGGGAGAGTGGTTGGTTATTCCTGGACTGCGATGTTGAAAGAGGTGGGGTTGCAGGATCTTTAGACTGGCTGAGGGGAATGGGGGGAGTGGAGAAAAACACAGAGTGAAGTGTACCTCATCAGTACGGGGTTCATGTTCAAACTGAAAGTGTAAGAGGCGGAAATCCTTGCAGTAAATCAGGAGCTCTCGGGCTTGGGCTTTCAGGCTGGAGGTGGCTAGCAGAAGTTTGTTTCTGGAGCTGTTCACTGCAAAATACAAAACATTCATCAGGTCAGTGCCGAGCAGCCATCTCTGCAGGGTGCACACTAACAAGTCAAAATGCTCCTGTTCTCTCGAGCAAAGCCAGGGACCTTGCTGGAACTGAGTTGTATTCCTTCATCTCCATACAAAAGGGGACCAACCACCAAGGATCCCTCAGGAAAGTCCCACCTCCTGCCCTTCAGGGATAGAAAACTGATATTGCTTCCTGGCCCCCCAACAACGGGGTTAACAGCACCTCTGAAACGGCTGAACATGTCACTCAGTTCAGGAGTAATTGGGGATGTGCAACCAGAGCTGGGTCAAAAGCAGAAGGGTTAGGGTCGGTGCAGAGATCAGTGAGCTCAGGGGAGAAGTGGGCAGAGAGCTGGGTAGGGGTACAGAGGCCACTAGGTACAGCTGCTGGCCACAGGGCATCAGACGAGTGGGACAGAGAGACTGCCAGGTGGGGACAAGGGGGTGTGACCTGAGAATAAGGGGCAGCAGCTTTCAGACGGAGCTGAGGAGGAACGTCTTCACCCAAAGGGTTGGGAATTGGTGGAATTCCCTGCCCAGTGAAGCAGTTAGGGCTAGCTCTTCAAATGTTTTTTAAGGTAAAGATAGATTGATGTTTGACCAGTATGGTGAGCTGGCGGGTAAGTGGAGCTGAGGCCGTGAAAAGATCAGCCATGAGGGGCCGAATGGCCTACTCCTACTTGTGCTTGTTATGTTCTGATGACACAGGGCACTGGATGAGGGGTATACGGGCACTGCCAGACAGGGACATAGGTCCCTGAGCAGGGGAAGGACCTGATTCCAGGTCATGGCCATTGCAAATCCTGCTTCCAACCCCAATCCCAGGTGAATGGAGAGTTTGGCCAGATCTGGGTGAAGGTCATCCCTGGGGCAGGACCTGAGATGGTACCGAAGCAGAGCCAGGCACTTCCCCTGGTTTCCCTTGGTCGGGTGAGGCTGCAGATGGTTCCCCTCAGGAGCCGGGATCCCCGGGCTGCTCCTTCAGCCTGTTCAGGAGCTGCTGGGATTGCTTTGCTATCCCATCAGCTCACTATCACTCCAGAGCATGCTGAGGCTCACTGGGCAGAATAGCCTTCTTCCAGACTCTCCTATTCTCCTGACTTTGACACATGGAAATACACACATACATACAAACATACATGCACACACAGACACAGGTACACAGTCCCTCTGCACCAAATGACAAGTCAGAAGCCAACTCACCAGCTACCACACGGTCAATGGATGACAAGGTAACGTCATCAGCTCCAAGGAGGTGCCTCTGACCAGCAGGGCCCTGCAGGGGAAGGCAAGGAGCTTTATTAATGATAGGGGCAGATCAGAGAGAGAGAGAGAGAGAGAGAGAAAAAAGACATTCCCCTATAGTCCCAGCCCAGGCACACAGTCTTCAGACTGGCCTGAACCGGCCAGCTCCAGGGTCATAGGGAGCAGGCTCACTGACTGGAGATAGCCTCAGGCTCACACACAAACAGTGGGTTAGAGAGTCAAACCCAAGAGGAAACGAGCACAACATGCCATACCCACTTCCCACACAGGAACGCCCAGTGGCAAAGCAAGCAACCACAAACTGCAATTTGCCAACTGATAGAAAATGCATGTTACTGATGGATAGCGGGATAGGTTTGGTGGCGGTTAGCTCAATTGGCTGAACAGCTGCTCTCCAATAGAATGATGTGAAGAGTGTGGGTCCAGTTCCTGCTCTGGCTGACATGACCAACCTCTCCCCTTGACATGTTGACCCATCACCAGGTCTCGCTCTCTCTCGTATCCTCTGGGACAATGGCCACTTTTACTTTAGAAGAACAGACATTCCCTCCCCGGGATATGACAGAATTTTCCACACTCCCGGATAGAATATTAGCTGCAGGATCTTTTACATTCAGCCAAGAGGATATGTGGAGACCGACCTCCCTCAGCACTGACCCTCCGACAGTGCGG
>NW_025180262.1:1118-2355 GCF_004010195.1 Chiloscyllium plagiosum | reverse complement strand
GCGCAACATTGAGGGCCGAAGGGCCTGTACCGCACTGCCATGTTCTATGTTCTGTGTCCTCGAGGGCATAATTATGAGATGGGAGAGAAAAAACTTAAAAGGGTTTGGAGGAGAAAATTTTCCAAACAGAGGATGGCGCAGGTATAGAATGAGCTTCCAGGGCACGTGGGAGAGAAAAGTACAATAAGAACTTGGGAAAGACATTTGGGCAGGTACATGGAGAGGAGAAGGTTTGAAGGGATACGGATCAAATGCAGGGAAATGCGATTCGTTCAGGGACTCTGGACAGCATGGACTAGTTGGACCAAAGAACCGTTTCTGTGCAGCATGGCTCTACCTCCAGTTATTGGAGGAGGAGACGACCGAGATAAGGCATGTTGTAGACACTGAAGAAAGTTACAGATATAGGGATTTTAGTCTGGAATGCAATACGTTTCAAATATGTGGAGGGACTATTGGGAAAGGAGGTGGTTACAGGGACATGAAATGTTATTGGAGTTAAAAATTATTGAAGACACTGGTCCGCAAGACTTGCCACAGATACAGTGTTGTGGAGTAGTGAGTCTCAGAACAACAGAACTGACAGTAGGGGCAGTGACTGAGCCTGGGGTGTGCCTGTACTATATTCCCCCTCCAGCACAGTATCTATGTCATCTTTTGTTAGCCGATGTTTGGAGCTCTCTCATTCCTCTCTTCTCTGTTCACTGTGAGTGATCTTACCTCACTGTAGGATTTATTGAAGACTCCAGGTCTCCCTGCCCTTTGTCTCTCTGGCTGACCAACCATCTTCAATGTGGTGATGGACGATACACCCAGTAGTTGGAAGTCTACTGAGTCAGGAAATTCCTGAGTTCCAACAGGAGGCAGAGAAATAGACAGAATGGGAAATTAGACTGATGCAGTGAGGGTTACACAGGGAGAATGGCACCGAGTCCCAGAGAGATCTGGAAAATCCCAGTCTCCATCCCTGGCCTGTGCTGTTGCGTCTCTCTGGATTGGAGGATTCTGTTAGCTCAGGATCTGGAGTAGCTGCAAGAGGTGAGAGAAACTGACAGAGGCAGCAATTAGATCCTCACAATGAGGGATACCACATGGAGAGAGACTGAGTGATATCAGCAGAAAGCAGGAAGATTTCATAATGAAACAAGTATGTCGGAAGAACAGGTTTAGGTCCCTGATGCACTGGTATCAGTGCTCAGCAACGAGTAACCTTTGAGCAGGTGAAGTAATGGCCTAG
>NW_025180262.1:0-220 GCF_004010195.1 Chiloscyllium plagiosum | reverse complement strand
TAAAGCAATATAAAATGTTAAAGTGAATCACAGAAAGGACAAGCTACAATTAAAAACAAAAATAGCCAATTACATGAGTTTAAGAGGAGAACTGACCAAGGTAAATAGGCTAAAAAGACTGAAACGTGTGTGTAAATGAACAGTGGAAAACATTTGAAGGAACAGTGTGAAACACTCAAGAAAAGGACATTCCATTGAAACAGACAAAACCTCAAAGAGA
>NW_025180261.1:0-2355 GCF_004010195.1 Chiloscyllium plagiosum | reverse complement strand
AAGCTACCTTATACGATTGCATGATTAGAGTCATGGGACGCGTAATTGTGTTCTTTATTTCCTCTCTGAATTTGCGCTGGGTAAATGCATAAATAAACGTGTTTATGCAGCAACTCATGGATTATGAATATATCCAGATTGTTCGACAATCGTAAACGGATTGTTGTAATTTGACTCTAAAATCGTTACATCTGCAAATTGTATCCAAAGGTAAGATACCAGTGTCAGACTCCAGAAAAGCAAAAAGCTGCCAAAAACAGCAAGCAATAAAATAATTGATTTTCTTCGGTTCTCTATCACCGGATCGTTGTAATTCTGACCTTTGCTCTTTCCAAAGACACCACTTCTTATTCTATTTGCCTGTAAAATATTCCTGATGGTCAATACATTAAACAGGAAAATTAAAACAAATGGAAAAGCAGGGGTTAGAATATCTTCAATCCACAGAAAGGCAACCCATATCGGTAAGTTGTAAAAGCTTGCTTTTGCAGTACAGGACCATGAGATGTCATCAATTATTTCACGGACTTCGTATATATAATAAATGGGAGCGCTCTGCAAAGTGCTCAAACAACACACCACGATTATCACTGTTGTTGCAGTTTTAGTTGTGCAGTAGTTTCTTTGTAGTTTCTGACAACAAATAGCAACAAACCTATCAATGGTGAATGCCACAGTCAACCACACAGAACTATCAACACAAACAAAGCCCGGGACGAGGTTCAGACGGCAAACTGAAGTGTAGTTTAGGAATTAATACGGAAAATACGAATCTTTAATCTCGTAGAGCAATACGTCAAATACCAGCACAGACAAATCTGCCACCGCCATGGCCATCAGGTATGTAGTGATGCATTTGGAGAACTCACAGCGTCCGTGGGAGAGAATTACAATTGCCACCAGATTTGCTGCGAAGTGAAAAAAATATATATGCTTACACTGCCTATAGTTTGACGATGATCAGTTCATTTACAATTTTCTGTTCAAAATATAGTGCACTGTTTATGTTGTTACCCGCCAGCTAAGGAGAATTGGAAAGTGAGTCACATCATGACGTTTTATTCCCAATCAATATTATCACGCATCACGGCTGCATGGAATAAAATTGCTGCACTCTGAAATAAAGGGTCGACTCGTCATCACAGTCTCTAGTAAGTTGGGATGTTCAAATTTCAACTACGTTAGTTGGATTGGCTGATGTGTGAAAATGGGTTTCTATTCCAAGGCTGTGCTGTCACAAAACTTTGTATTTTCTTTTGATTTATATACTTGGCAGGAAAGTGGATTAAATATATTCAAAGGGGCTTGTCTGATGCAATTACTGTCTACTCTTTGCACACACAGTCAAGCAAAACCTTTAAGCTGCTAAATTTGCAGGGTTTTCTCGTAAACGAAGGAAATCGAAAGATTATTTTAATAAAGTTGTAGAATGGGGTAGGAAAACAGAACTTACATACAGGTATGTGTGACACAGTGCATTTCAGCAGGAAAAATAAAATCGTAATGCGCCTTTTAGCAATTAAATGTCAAATCAGAGTGTAGAACAACTGGACATAGGCGAATGGATGCAGAGTTCATCAAAGAAGCTACACGCTAAGAAGGCAAAACAAAATCGCAAGAACTCCCACGGTTTCATGTCTATAATGCATGTCTATAGATTTAAACTTTAAATCAACGTTTTCTATCAAAGTAACATGATATTTTATAAAACCAATCTTAGAATACTGCGAACAGCAGTTGTCTCATTAATATTGTAAAATAAAAGAGGCATTGCACAAATTAATGTTATTTGGAGAGCGAAACTGAATTAACGGACTGTATCCATCAATAGGGTTCTTTCCCACTGGAAATCCAAATCGAAGAGAGAAGTCTGGAGACAGTTCAAGAGATCATAAAATCACCTCTCAGATGCACATATATAACGTGTATCCAATTGCAATTGACAAAAATGGAAAAACAATACACCACTTGTTCGTGAATTCAAAGGAAATGTTATTAAACAAAGCATATTCAAAATGTGGAAATGATTAGTTGTTAGTTCAAACAACTAAGTTGAATTCAGTTTAATTTAATTTCCTTTTAATTTTGTTTGTACATTAGTTCAAGTTAAGTAGATACGTTTGTTCTGGTAGAGTAGTAGTTCATTATGAAAATATTATGGTATAACATTGTTGTACTGCCTCTATCTTTCTGTATTTTGATATTACTGTTTTTGTATAAAGATGGTTTGTAAATGATTTAAAAAGTTTTCCAATGAACATATTCATGTAAAAAATATCCATCAATCCTTCACACTTTTTTCACATTTAAATTCTAAAACGTATGTTGCGACTTTATTCTTCCTAATGAAATGTA
>NW_025180260.1:0-2355 GCF_004010195.1 Chiloscyllium plagiosum | reverse complement strand
CATCCAATCTACTTGATCTAAAGAGCTTCCAATTAATATTTGGGAAGTTGAAATCGCCCTGTGGCTTCTGCACCTTTCCAAAATCTGTTTCCCAATCTGTTTCTCCACATCTCTGCTGCTATTGGGGGGCCTATAGTAAACACCCAACAAGGTGACTGCACCTTTCCTATTTCTGACTTCAGCCCATTACTACCTCCAAAGGCACTATGAGGCAGCAGTGCTAACAACTGAGCCACTGTGCCTCAATGTATCATGATCTCACCCAACACATGTATTGGAAGTGAGTATCAACCATGTCCTGCCTGGCTTGAAGCTACAGTGCTCTATCATGTTGAAAGCTACATTCCTCCAGCTCAATGTTGTATTCTTCCCCCTTGGAAGACTGCAGCTGCTGTCCGAGCTGTTCAGCAATCATCAAACCCCACCCCCCTTTGCCTGCTCTAGTTTTGCAAGCCACACCATGCAAAGTTTACATGAGACACTCTGTCTGGAATGCATTGCAATCAACCTTTCCCACATCAGTCCAACCATAGAAGCCTCACTTTCATGAGGCTCAATGTCAGCTTCCCAGTGGCCTTGCAGAAGAATGGGGAGCATTCAAACTACGTTTGACTGTATTCAGGGCATGATGCAATGGTATCTTCAGCCCTGTTTCCAGAGAGCAGTCTTTGTCTCCCAGTAACCATCCTTGTAAGACATCTAGCTCTTGAAATGGAGCAGGAACCTATGGGAACCTATGGGATCTCAAGGATAGAGGCATCTTGACAGCTTCCAGGAAACCTGGTTGCAGACCTCTAATGTGACTGAATGGAATTGTTTTCTAGTGATGCAGTCAGCTATTTTATGAGTTGCTATTCTCAACACAACACATGTACAGCAGCCTGTACTTGGGGGAAGCCAGCTATTTTGGCAAAACTTATTGCAGAGGTAGTAACACTGACCTTGCCACAGAAAAATGAGATAAAGCAATGTGGTCTGGCACAAATTGCCTTGATACATTTGTGGATTGAGTCTTGAGAGATCCTACACAGGTCTTCAATGGATGCCTGGAAGCAGTCAGCTGTACAAATAGCATGCCTGTTACTTTGACAGCCATTGGGGATAGGATGTCCACACATCCCTTCAGACCTCAGGCTCCATTCCAGTAGTGCAATGGCATTAGGCCTCACTCATCTGGAGGAAATTGTATCAAGATTTTGGGCCTCCTGCACCTCCTCCAGATCCTGAAGGGACTTTCAACTGCACCTTTATGTGGAGGCTGCTCAGCAGCCACCAAATGTTGCTATTAGCCCTGGGCTTTCAGGTGCCTCCATTACTCTCTAATCTTTCCATGTCTTCATTGTGTAATGACCATTGTGATAATAACCTCTGCTGTGACTGAGTCCTTTGGTCATGCTTCCAATAAGCCTACGTGTGGAATATCAGGAGCAGAACAGATCCTTAGTAACATGAGCAGTCACCATGTGCTGGACACGTAAATGACAGCTTTCTTCATCTTCGATATTGTCGACACGAAGGTCAATGGGATGGCTGTACATGGACTTTTGACATATAGACTTTATTTCAATGAAGACAGCACAAGCCCAGTCACACAAATGCACTAGGAAATTGTAAGTGTGAAACTTTCTCTCCTCCACCCATGTCCCACTTCACCCAAAGAAGGCAACATTGCCTATAAGCACATCTTGTCAAAAATTTACATTTCACAATGAGGCAGAGGTAGTCTGTCATTGAGAGTGTGGTGCTGGAAAGGTGCAGCAGGTCAGGCAGCATCCAAGGAGCAGAAGGATTGATGTTTTAGGCATAAGCTTCCTGATGAAGCTCTGGACTCTGGGCCACACTCTGGATTCTGAGCTCCGGCAGTGCAGTCCTCACTTTCTCCAGAGGTAGTCTGTTCCCTTGTGTACTATATCATACCTTGGATTGTCTTTGTGAATTGAGGCCTGCAAGTACAGTTAACAGGTTTCCCCTGATTACTACTGCTTCCCAAAGATAACCATGAACAATTTGTAGTGACCAATGACATGGTCCAGGTTATTGCTGCCAGGATTTGCATTTGACATGGTAGGAGACTGGACATAGGACATAGCATATGTTTCAAGTGGAGCCCATCCTGCCAGACAGACAAAAGAAAACACCGTCAAGATTAGAGTGGTTCTGGAAAAGCATAGCAATCCGAGGAGCAGGAAAATCGATGTTTCGGGCAAAAGCCTTTCATCAGGAATGAGGCAGGGAGCCTCTGTGGTGGAGAGATAAATCGGAGGAGGGGTGGGGCTGGGGAGAAGGTAGTAAGAGTGCAATAGGTGCATGGAAGTGGGGATGAAAGTGATAGGTCGGAGAGGAGGGTGGAGCGGA
>NW_025180259.1:0-2354 GCF_004010195.1 Chiloscyllium plagiosum | reverse complement strand
AAAATCCTGCGGCCTGTGAATCACCAATACTGTGTGTGAATAACCCTTGGCTGAGAATGGTCAATACTGTGTGAAGATAATCCTGTTGCCTGAGGATGATCAGTACTGTGTAGGAATAATCCATGGCCTGAGGATGGTCAATCCTGTGTGGGAATAATCCTGTGACCTGTAAATGTTCAAGACAGTGTGTTCATTAATTCTGTTGCTGTCGGCTGGTCAATATTGAGTGTGAATAATCATGCGGCCTGAGGATTGTCAATACTATGTGGGAACAATCCTGTGACCTGTAAATGGTCAAGACAAAGTGTTCATTAATCCTGTGCCGTGTGCTAGTCAATACTGTGTGTGAATAATCCTGTCCCCTGTGAATGATCAATACTGTGTGTGAATATTGCTGTGGACTGAGAATGGTCAATACTGTGTGAGAATATCCGTTGGGCCAAAGGATAGTCAATACTGTGTGTGGTAAATATCATGCTGCCCGAGGATGTTCAATACAGTGATTGAATAGTCCTGTGGCCTGAGAATGGTCCATACTCTGTGGGTATAATCCTGTAGCCTGAGGATGGTCAAAACAGTGTGTGAATAATCCTGTGGCTTGAGAATGGTCATTCATATATGGGAATAATCCTTTGGCCTGAGAATGGTCAATGCTGTGAGGGAATAATCATGTGGCCTGAGGATGTTCAATACTTTGTGTGAATAATCCTGTGGCCTGAAGTTGGTCAAGACTATGTGTGAAAAATGCTGTGGACTGTGAATGGTCAATACTGTGTGTAAATAATCCTGTGCACTGTGAATGCTCAATACAGTGTGGAAATAATCCTGTGGATTGAAGGCAGTCAACCCATGGCCTAAGGATTGGCAATACTGTGTTGGCCTGAAGTTGGTCAAGACGGTGTGTGAAAAATGCTGTGGACTGTGAATGCTCAATACAGTGTGGAAATAATCCTGTGGATTGAAGGCAGTCAACCCATGGCCTAAGGATTGGCAATACTGTGTGTGAATAATGATGTGGCCTGTGGATGGTCAATGCTGTGTGATAATAATCATGTGGGCTGTGGATGGTCAATACTATGTGTTAAAAATCTGTGGCCTGTGCATGGTCAATATTGTTTGCAAATAATAGTGTGTCCTGAGGATGGTCAATACTGTGCGTGAATAACCCTTGGCCTGAGGATGGTCAATACAGTGTGTGAACAATCGTGTTGCCTGAGGTTGTTCAATACCATTTATTAATAATCCTATAGCCTGAGAATGATCAATATCGTGTGAGAATAATCCTGTTGCCTAAGGATGATCAATACTGTGTAGGAAAAATCCTGTGGCTTGAGGATTGTCAATACGTTGTGTGGATAATTCATGGCCTGAGGATGGTCAATACTGTGTGTAAATAATTCTGTGACTTCAGGAGGGTCAATACTATGTGGGAATAATCCTGTGACCTGGAAATGTTGAAGACAGAGTATTCATTAATTCTGTGGCCATGTGCTAGTCAATGCTGTGTGTGGATAAACCTGTGCCCTGTGAATGGTCAATACTGTGTGTGAATATTGCTGTGGCCTGTGAATCGTCAATATTGTGTGGGAATAATCCTGTGATGTGTAAATGAACAAGACAGTATGTGCATTAATCCTGTGGCCGTATGCTGGTCAATACTGTATCTGAATAATCCTATTGGCTGAGAATATTGAACATTGTGTGTGAATACTCCTGTGGCTTGTGTTTAGTCAATACAGTGTGTGAATAAACCTGTGGCCTGTGAATCATCAATACTGTGTTTGACTAATCCTTGGATTGCGTATGAACAATACTATGTGTGAACAATCCTGTGGACTGTGAATGGTCAATAGTGTGTCAGAGTCATCCTGAACTTGAGGATGTTCAATACTGTGTGTGAATAATCCTGTGCCCTGTGGATTGTCAGTACAGTGTGGGAATATTCCTGTGACCAGTTAATTGGTAAAGAGAATGTGAGCTGTGGCCTCCGGTTGGTCAATACAGTGTGTGAATGATCTTATGGTCTTAGGATGGTCAATACTGTGAATGAATAACCCTTGACCTAAGGATGATCAATACTGTGTGAGAGTAATCCTGTGGACGG
Source organism: Chiloscyllium plagiosum (assembly GCF_004010195.1). Taxonomy (NCBI): domain Eukaryota; kingdom Metazoa; phylum Chordata; class Chondrichthyes; order Orectolobiformes; family Hemiscylliidae; genus Chiloscyllium; species Chiloscyllium plagiosum. The sequence continues at coordinate 250 of NW_025180259.1, read as the reverse complement.
AGGATGGAGAATAATAATGGGGCCTGAGGGCAGTTAATACTGTGTGTGAATAATGCTATGGGCTGTGAATTGTCAGTACTGTGTGTGTATAACCCTTTGCCTAAGGATGGTCATGACTGTGAGTGAATAATAATGTGGGCTGTGGATGGTTAATGCTGTGTGATAGTAATCCTGTGGCCTTTGGATGGTCAATGCTGTGTGATAATAATCCTGTGGCCTGTGGATGGTCAATGCTGTGTGATAACAAAAC
>NW_025180258.1:0-2354 GCF_004010195.1 Chiloscyllium plagiosum | reverse complement strand
TACATCTTTGGATTGTGGGAGGAAACCGGTACACTTGAAAGAAACACGGAAAGACACGGGGAGAATGTGAAAACTCCACACAGACAGTCGCGCGATGGTGAAATCGATACTCAGGCCCTGACATGTGAGGCAGCAGTGCTTACCACTGAGCCACCATATCCTTGAACTACCAGTAATCAAACAATGTCGATTTGAATGTAAAACCCCTCACTGGAAAATTTAATCTTCTCTCCCGATACTTGTGTCACTCAACAAAGATAACAATAATTTTCTAATCCAACTGCACCGTAAATGCTGATTACAGAACTTCAACATTTCAATAACAGTAAGCAGTTTGGCATGGACACTATGTTTTATTACTCTCGAGCACAAACACTGAACAATCTTGGATCAGGAGAACGATATTTTCATCTGAGACACAAGGACTGCGCAAACATCAGATGATTATTTATGATTATAAGGAGGTATTTCTGCTATTAGAAGCAGGAATTTTCTGACGTGCGACATATACTAATCACTTTCGGAAATCATGTCTGAAAATGCTTCAAGTGTCGAAAACTTTCAAAGAAAATTCAACCATCAGTGGTCTTTGCTCAATGTATTTCATCATAGTCAAAATGACATTGAACTGAGTTCAGCAATTGACATGCCATTTCTTTCTCGCACTATCTCTCTTACACTCTCACGCATATTCTCTTACTCAGTCTCCACCCGAAAAAAATCTGCCAAATATTTACATATCCAACGATTTTACTCGTACATTTATCTGAATTTTCTGGTCGTCATAGTCTTGGCTATCAAAATGGTTTGTTCAGGTATGTTCCATCAATTATTTCAGCGGGATTGTTTTTTAATGTATGGACCAAATTTTATTTCCCTTCAGTATGTTGTTGTAGCTGCTTTCCTGTGCCACTACAGTCAAAACAGTGTAGGAAATAACAGTCGAAGGTGTGAAGGGGACTGGAGAGAGAGGGAATGTCCAGGATTTTGATAGCGTGACACCGAAGGAATCGTCTTAGATACGGAGGGTTTTTTTGTCAGACAGTGAGATGACTGTTAGCGATATTGAATAGAGAATTACCTCACCTCTCTATATCTCACAGCCGCTGTCAAACCAGCTGTGCAAACTGAACTCCTGTAGCATTGCTGGTTGGACGGCTATTTTTGCAATGTTGAGTGGCACCAACAGTGTGGGGTCTCTTCCCACACTGGCTGATATCACCATCAAGTTCCTAACTTCCCACGATCACCACTCACCTGGGACATGGTAACCCTTAGGTTAAACTCACAACCAGTCGTTTATCATTAATAAGAGAGCAGCTTTATTGTCCATTTAGTGATGGCAATTTTTTTGAATGAAGATACATTAAAGTCAGGATGGTGAGTGGTTTGGAAAGAAACATGCAGCTAGAGTTGTTCCCATGTATCTTCTGCCTTTGTCTTTGGAAATGTGTCAGTCGTTATTTAGAAGATGCTGTTGAAGGAACATCAGCGAATTTCTGCAATGTGTATTGTCAATGCTTTCACTGAACATCGGTGGTGGATGGAATGCATGTATGCAGATATTTTACCAAATATGGCACCAATCAAATTGATGTGTGCCTTGCACAGTAGATGGTGGAGAGGCTTTCGGAGTATGTGATGCATTAACCATGGCAGTGTTCTTCCCCTCTGACCTGCCCTTGGAGCCACAGTATTCAATCTGTGAGTCCAGTTCATTTTCTGCTCAATAGTAACTCCAGGTTGTTAATCACAATGGTTCACAATCCGCAAAGCCTCTGAACATCAAGAGGTGTAACATTAATGATCTCGTATTCGAGGTGGTAATTGTTTGACATTTGTGTGGTACGCATTTTAATTGGCACTGATCAGCACAGCCTTGGATGTTTCTGAGATTTTGCATCACTGCGGCATGGAGTGCTTCAGTATTCAGGAATACTGCTGAAGATTGTGCAATTATTCGCAAACAGTCTAACTTATGGCTCTTTTAATTGACAAGAGGTAAGTTGTACCGTTACAAAAGATAGTTAGGTTAAGAACACAATCGTGAGGAACTCTTGCAGTGTGGGCCTTGAGCTTATATGACTAACCTCCGAAAACCACATCGATTTCTGTGAGCATGGAGACACATGGAGCCCAGTTTGGCTGAGGATGGCAGTTTTCTTTCCCTGAAGGACATTAATTAATTCGATGGGTTGTTACTTCAATTGACCATAGCTTTATGTCAATATTAAAAGTCATAAAATGAACGGATTTTAAGCTGGATTTGAGACTAACTTGAAAGTTTTGTGCCAATTACTCAACAAAGATTTAAGTTTTACTATTATTTAGCGAATTACTGGCTTGCTTCTACT
>NW_025180257.1:0-2354 GCF_004010195.1 Chiloscyllium plagiosum | reverse complement strand
CTCTCTTTTGGTTTGATGCGTTATCACTCATGTCTGCCTTGTTCTCCCATGAATATGTTTCAAGTTCTTGGGGTTGCATTTCTGGTATTATCTTCTGAATTATCCCCCGAACCTCCTCCCATTGCTGCTCCATGGTCTTTCCTGCTCAGCTCCCCTACCAATTAACTCTGCCAGCTAACCCTGCATGTCTTAAATGTAACCACATTACATCTTGAAGAGAGCATTAGATATAAACTGAAAGAATGAGTTTTGGGAGATGGGACACGAAGAAAAATTGGTGGATTTCTTAACTCGATACAAAGGGAGAACGAGAGAGAGTATATAGATATGGAGATGTGGAAAATGAGAAAACTACATTATCGAAAGAAGGAGATGAACATCCCCCAATGTTTTGGCTATGCCTGTGCGCTGTGGTCCTTTGTACCGTGCATGTACAACAGAGTAATATGTTCAAATGCTGAGTCTGATGCCAGAATATTTATCTCCAATAATATGGCAGACACTAGCTTTGGAAAGAACCCAGCAGGCCAACATATTGAAGTCCCGGTAGAAAGGGGATTAACTGAAATAAGTTGGGACACCAGAATCAAGAATATGGAGCACACATCCTGGTAAGAATGAGAGATTAGAGTTGGGAATCCCCGAAAAGGAGGAAACGTTGAGAGGATCAAATCATGCTTTAATGTTTTATCAATTTTATACACCATATGCATCATTTTTCGTTAACTGTGTCTCTGTTGTTTATTTACAATGTGTTGTGCGCATATGAAAAATGCGACTTATCTGCACACACACATTGATTAAACAGTGTGTATAAAATCATTTTTCCACCATTGAAAGTGTCCTGTTGTCGTGTTACGAGGATACATGAACACCAACTAGCCACCAAAAGACATGAAGCTCTATCACTATGTTCCATACATACAGACAAAGAAGGGCACCACTTTGACTGGAACAAAGCACACACACATACTAAGACAGGCAAGAAACTTCTTAGAGGAATGGTATTCTAACCAGAAGTCCATCAATAAACGCATCAATTTAGATCCTGTCTACATTCCCTTGTTTAAAAAACCGGAAATGATATCACCCACTTTAAGAAACCAAGACCTATAAATAGAGAGGCGGGACATACCACCAGCACTTCAGCAGAGACTCTCACTGATGATGTCACCTAGTCATGGTGACGAAATTTCTGAAAACATACCTTCATGCTCAGCGAGCTAACCTACACACATATAAATTGTTGTTTTTTTTGTTTATTAGTGGAATTTAGGAGATCTCTGTCGCTCAAGTGTTTACAGATTATGATGTGAGGTGAGCTTTTCTAGGTGTGTGGTTTTAATTAACAGAGGTGTTCGACATTGATGTCATAACAGTTTGGGGCCTTGCCGTGTGGCACTTGGACTGACTTGAACAGATATGAGATACAACTTGTCCCAGCAAATTCCAACTCATTGCAATTAGTGACTTTGATCTTCAAATAAAACCAGTGGGAAAATTCGTTTAATTTTGTTACATGTGGTTGGTTAAATGAAAAGTGAGGGAAATGGCTTTTAACATTACTAAAGAGGTTCCCAAAATTTCCAAGGAAGTTTAGAAAGACAGAAGGAGGACATTTTTTAGAATTAGGAAATAGGTTGGAATTGCATTTAACCAGGGAGAAAAGAGAAGTTGAAATTGTAATGGAGTTGGTTAAGCACTTTGATGTATCAGATAAATAAGCAACTGCAGTAGCGTTATAAAAGCTTAAATTGCAAATGTGGCAACTGGAGTTTGAAGATAAATAAAGGCTCAGAAACAGAGAGAGACCAAAGAGAAAGAGAGGAAAAAGAAAGAGAGAGGGGATTTGAAATTCAGAACTTGGGAATTAGACAAGAAAGTTAAATTTACAGGATGGAGATGAAGGGAGAACGTAGGGATGTATGCAACTAGGTTAGTAACTTGCCATATTTCGATGAGAAAAATGTCAAAACCTTTTTTATTCCATTTGAAAAAATGGCTCGGCAGATGACATGTCCAGTGAACTTGTGGGTAATGCTAGTTTAGTCTAAGCTGGTGGGCACAGCTGGTGAGGTATGTGCAGCGCTGTCAGATGTGGGACCAAGAGATTATCAAGATGCCAAATTGGCATTTTGATTGGTTATGAATTGGTACTAGAAGCATATAGACAGAAGTTCAGAAAAGTCGAGACGGAATCAGGTCAGGCTTACATTGAGTTTGGAAGAATTAACCACAGTCATTTTGGGTGCTGGCCTTAAAAATTGATAAGACCTGTGAGGCTTGAAGGGAGATTAATCTGCTGGAGAAGTTAAAAAAAAACTTCTAGAGATAGTAAGAATTCATGTGAATGA
>NW_025180256.1:0-2354 GCF_004010195.1 Chiloscyllium plagiosum | reverse complement strand
CGGGGACAGTGGTATATAAACCACACCCTGATCAAGGACAGTGATATATAAACCACATCTTGATCGGGGACTATGATATATAAACCACACTCCGATCGGGGACAGTGGTATATAAACCACACCCTAATTGGGGACAGTGATAGATAAAACACCCCCTGATCGGGGACAGCGATATAGAAACCACACTCTGATCGGGGACAGTGATATATTAACCACACCCCGATCGGCGACAGTGATATACAAACCGCACCCTGATCAGGGTCAGTGATATATAATCCACACCCTGATCGGGGACAGTGATATATAAACCACACCCTGATCGGGGACATTGATATATAAACCACACCCCGATCGACGACAGTGATATATAAAGCACACCCTGATCAGGGACAGTGATGTATAAACCACCCGCTGATCGGGGACTGTGACATATAAACCACACCCTGATCAGGGACAGTGATATATAAACCACACCCCGATCGGGGACAGTGATATACAAACCACAGCCTGATTGGGTTCAGTGATATATAAACCACACCCTGATCGGGGACAGTGATATATAAACCTCACCCTGATCGGGGTCAGTGATATATAAACCACACCCTGATCGTGGACAGTGATATATAAACTGCACCCTGAACCGGGACAGTGATATATAAACCACACCCTGATCATGGTCAGTCATATATAAACCACACCCTGATCGGGGACAGTGATATACAAACCACAACCTGATTGGGTTCAGTGATATATAAACCACACCCTGATCGGGGACAGTGATATATAAACCACATCCTGATCAGGGACAGTGATATACAAACCACAACCTGATTGGGTTCAGTGATATATAAACCACACCCTGATCGGGGACAGTGATATATAAACCACACCCTGATCGGGGACTGTGATATATAAGCCACACCCTTATCGGGGACAGTGATATATAAACCACACCCTGATCGAGGACAGTGATATATAAACCACACACTGATCGGCGACAGTGATATATAAACCACACCCTGAACGGGGACAGTGATATATAAACCACCCCCCAATCGGGGACAGTGATATATAAACTACTCCCTGATCAGGGACAGTGATATATAAACCACACCCTGATCAGGGACAGTGATATATAAACCACACCCTGATCAGGGACAGTGACATATAAACCATAACCTGATCGGGGACAGTGGTACAAGATGATTAGGGGTTTAGATAGGGTCGACAGTGAGAATCCTTTTCCACGTATGGAGTCAGCTATTACAAGGGGGCATAGCTTTAAATTAAGGGGGGGTAGGTATAGGACAGATGTTAGGGGTAGGTTCTTTACTCAGCGAGTCGTGAGTTCATGGAATGCCCTGCCAGTAGCAGTGGTGGACTCTCCCTCATTATGGGCATTTAAGCGGGCATTGGATAGGCATATGGAGGATAGTGGGCTAGTGTAGGTTAGGTGGGCTTGGATCGGCGCAACATCGAGGGCCGAAGTGCCTGCACTGCGCTGTATTCTTCTATGTTCGATGTTCTATATAAACCACACCCTGATCGGGGACAGTGATATACAAACCACACCCTGATCGGCGAGAGTGATATATAAACCACACCCTGATCGGGAACAGTGATATATATGTCATCCCCTGATCAGGGACAGTGATATATAAACCACACCCTGATCGGGGACTGTGACATATAAACCACACCCTGATCAGGGACAGTGGTATATAAACCACACCCTGATATGGGACAGTGATATATAAACCACCCCCTGATCAGGGACAGTGATATATAAACCAATCCCCGATCGGGGTCAGTGATATAAAAACCACACCCTGATCAGGGTCAGTCATATATAAACCACACCCCGATCGGGGACGGTGATATCCCTGATCAGGGACAGTGATATATAAACCACCCCCCGATCTGGGACAGTGATATATAAACGACACCCTGATCGAGGTCAGTGATATATAAACCACCCGCTGATCGGGGTCAGTGATGTATAAACCACACTCTCATCAGGGACAGAGATTATAAGCCACACCCCCTGATAGGGGACAGTTATATATAAACCACTCCCTGATCGGGGACAGTGACGTATAAACCACACCCAGATCGGGGACAGTGACGTATAAACCACACCCTGATCGGGGACAGTGATAGAAAACTACTCCCTGATCAGGGACAGTGATATATAAACCACACCCTGATCAGGGACAGTGATATACAAACCACATCCTGATCGGCGACAGTGATATATAAACCACACTCTGATCGGTGACAGTGATATATAAACCACACCCCGATCGGCGACAGTGATATACAAACCACACCCTGGTCAGGGACAGTGATGCATA
>NW_025180255.1:0-2354 GCF_004010195.1 Chiloscyllium plagiosum | reverse complement strand
CTCTAATAATGTGAATGGAAGATTTTTCTGGATACGTACTGCTACTCCCCTACTTTTAGTAGTAAAAGATTAAAAGAATATCCAGTCATAACCCCCGTGTTGTAGCTTCAGGTATTCCCCATTATCAAGATGGGTTTCCCACAACAAAGCGATATCACCCCTTTTTCCCTCTTCAGGCGAGAAAGCACTTTTTTCCTTTCAACAGGCGAATGACTTCCCTTGAAGTTCCAGGTGCACCATTTAATAAGACACTTAGCCATATCCCCTTTCAGAGACCCTTGAACCCATGGGAGGGAGAACCCTGCTTACAAAGTGCCGAGCACAAGTAATTAAAGACTCATAGAGTTATGACTCAAAGACTCATAAACATAGAGTTATGTTTACAAAAACTACTCTATCATAACTGAACACAAGTAATTTTAATAGATTCCCTTAATAGATTCCACTATAACATCCGTTTCATCCAGTCATCCTTGAAAACCCTAAAAATTCATTCCCCGACAGATTTAAAAGTCCAACCTGAAAGAACATCTTCAGTACAAGTACCCTAACAGACGAAGTTGGTTGCCATGAAAAGTGCCTCAGAATAAATTGCAAACTCTGTCCAAATATCAAATTTACTCTATTCACAAGTTTATTGGCAGCCACCAAACTCTGATAATTGTGAGGAGTTCTGATTTTAGTTCTGTTTCCTGGTTTTTCTGTGGCCTTTATTTCTTATCTAATTGATTCAAGTTGCAGCTTATACTAGCATTTCTAGACCTGCTGAAGTTCCTTCATCCTCATTCTTATGGTATTGAGGTTTCTTTCTCAAGTTTGTGATCGTTTTCTAATGTAAGGTCATTTCCAGATTTACTTTCGTCATCTTCACTCAGCTTTCTTATTCCCACTATTTCATCCCATTTTTACTAATACATTGGCCTCATTTCTTGTCCATCATTCTGAACACTCAACGAGTATTTCAATTTATTCATAGGTTCTTCTGCAAGTCCTCTGCCATATCCATCTCTTTATTGGATCCCTCTGGAATATGTATGTCACCTGAATTAATTTACAGTTGCAGAATCTTTTAATGTGATTTCTTGTCTGTTTACAAATCTAATAGATACTTAAAAGATCAGGATTTTTCTTTTTCCTTAAGTTTTATTTTGCTCCATATCAATGATAGTGAGTTTGAATTCAGGGTTTTCTGAGATTGTTAGAGGTTTATAATGTTAAAGTAATTGTTACTACTGTCACATACTTCCTAAGAACAGCAAATGATGCAGAGATTCTTGAAAACTGCACAAACTAGGTAGAGGAAAGATGGGCATAGAGGTGGCCTGAGATGACATAGATAATATGAGGTGGCAAGGAACCCTCAAGATAGTTGAGAACTATTTGGATGAACACTTGAAATACCGTAGGAAATAAGACTGTGGGCCAAGTTCAGGAAAATGGGATTAGAATAGATGGATGTTTGATGACGTGGACCTGATGGGCCAAAGGGCTCCTTCTGTAAAAAACAAACTGTATGACGCTATTACATGGGGACAGAGGTGGCATGGGGGTATAGCAGAGGACATGGGTTTCCTAGGGAAATGTGGCAGAGTAGAGGTTTGCACTGAGGCATAGAGGGGTTGCACAGACGTTGGACAGAGGGGTGAAGGGGCATGAGGTGAGGCTTAGGTGGCCTTTAAACAATATTAGGAGCTGCAATATTGTGTGGAAAAACAAAGCCAGACCTCTAACTGGCCCGCCTACCAAACAACATTCCTCACCCACTTCATCATTACCTATAAAACACACTACAAGCAAATACACCTTTGTGCAAAAAGACACAAAAGTGTACAGGTTGAGTTTTCCCAAGTCAGGGCAAAAGTTTGCCCATCAATGTAATTACAATGTCTCTCATTGTTTAAAACAAGTTCCCTTCAAATACAATTAGGAACTTAGAAATAGTACATCAACATGCCCCAAGCATTGCATTCCAAATATTACACATTTTTGAGATGAAAACTCTTGTAAAAGGGGGAAATTCATTTTATTTAATGCTGGGTATACTTTGCTCAGAGCCAAAATTGTTATGCACTTCACTATTTTTAAAGACCCCAGGAAAAAAAATCATAATGTTCTCTGAATAACCAAATAACTTGACATAATTGCATCTGAGGTACAGAGTTCTACTTCAGCAGAATAAAGTGCACCACAGTGTAAAATAATGCATTAATATATTTGAAACATAGTTGAAGGGAAGGAAAACTCTTCCAAAAGAATCTTTAAGGCCCAAAAAAACAGAATGAGTATTGGGAACAGTGAAAGAACTGCTTTTATTTGAGCATGGGATCTACACATTACTTGTTACACCTCATTCA
>NW_025180254.1:0-2354 GCF_004010195.1 Chiloscyllium plagiosum | reverse complement strand
ACTATAAAACTCAGGGAATGTGACACACCCATGAAACTGTAAAACTCCAGGGAATGTGATACAACCTCCATACAGTAAAACGCGGAGAATGTGATATACCCGCCATACTGTCAAGCTCAGGGAATGTGTAACACCCTCCATACTGTAAAATTCCAGGGAATGTGAAACACCCTCCATACTGTAAAAATCAGGGAACGTGACACACCCTCATTACTGTAAAACTCAGGGAATGTGATACTGCCTCCAAACTGTAAAGCTCAGATAATGTGATACACTCTCCATACTGTAAAACTCAGGGAATGTGACACACCCTCCATACTGTAAAACTCAGGGAATGTGATATACCCTCCACACTGTAAAACTCAGGGAATGTGACACACCCTCCATACTGTAAAACTCTGAGAATGTGATATACCCTCTAGACTGTAAAGCTCAGGGACTGTGATACACCCTCTATACAGTAAATTTCAGGGAATGTGTAATACCTTCCGTACTGCAAAGCTCAGGGAATGTGATACACCCTCCATACTGTAAATCTCAGGGAATGTGATACACCCTCCATACTGTAAAACTCAAGGAATGTGATATACCCTCCATGCTGGACAACTCAGGGAATGTGACACACCCTCCATACTGTAAAGCTCAGAGAATGTGATATACGCTCCATACTGTAAAACGCAGAGAATGTGACACACCCTCCATGCTGTAAAACTCAGGGAATGCGATATACCCTCCATGCAGTAAAACTCAGGGAATGTGATACACCCTCCATGCAGTAAAACTCAGGGAATGTGAGAAACACTTCATACTGTAAAACTCAGGGAACGTGATACACCCACAATATTGTAAAGCTCGCGGTTTGTGATAGACCATCCATACGGTAAAACTCAGGAAATGTGATATACCCTACATATTGTAAACTTCAGGGATTGCGATGCACACTCCGTACTGTAAAACCCAGGGAAAGAGACACACCCTCCATATAGTAAAACTCAGGGAGTTTGAGACACACTCCATACCGTAAAACTCAGAGAATGTGATACACCTTCCACACTGTAAAACTCAGGGAACGTGACACACCATCCATTCAGTAAAACTCAGGGAGTGTGATACAACCTCCATACTGTAAAGCTCATAGGATGTGCCACACCCTCCATACTGTAAAACACAGGGAATGTGTAACACCCTCCATACTGTAAAGCTCAGGGAATGTGATACACCTTCCATACAGTAAAGGTCCGGGAATATGATACACCCAAAATACTGTAAAACTTAGACAATGTGACAAACCCTCCATACTGTAAAACCCCAGGGAATGTGATATACCCTCCATACTGTAAAACTCAGGGAATGTGATATACCTTCGATACTGTAAAACTCAGAATGCGTAACACCATCCATACTGTAAAACTCAGAGAATGTGAAACTCCCTCCATACAGTAAAACACAGGGAATGTAATATACCCTCCAAACACTAAAGATCAGGGAATGTGATACACCCCCCAAACTGTAAAACAAAGGGAATGTGACACACCCTCCATACTGTAAAACTCAGGGAATGTGATATGCCCTCCAAACTGTAAAACACAGGGAATGTGATGTACCCTCTATACTGTAAACTTCAGGGAATGCGATACACTCTCCATACTGCAAAACGTACAGAATGTGATAAACCCTTCATACTACAAAACTCAGGGATTGTGACACACCCTCTGTACTGTAAAACTCAGAGAATGTGAGATACCCTCCATACTGTACAGCTCAGGGAATGTGATACACCCTCCGTACTGTAAAACTCAGAGAATGTGGTATACCGTACATACTGTAAAACTCAGGGAAAGTGATAGACCATTCATTCTGTAAAATCCAGGGGATGCGACACACACTCCATACTGTAAAACTCAAGGAATATGATACACCCTCCATACTATAAAACACAGGGAATGTGACACAACCTCCATGCTGTAAAATGCAGGGAATGTGATACAACCTCCATACAGTAAAGGTCAGGGAATGTGATATACCCTCCAAACTGTAAAGCTCAAGGAATGTGATACACCTTCCATACTGTAAAACTCATGGAATGTGACATACCTTACAAACTGTAAAACTCAGGGAATGTGATACAACCTCCAAAAAAGTAAAGCTCAGGGAATGAAATACACCTTCCATACTGTAAAGCTCAGGGAATATGGTACACCCAAAATACAGTAAAACTCAGAGAATGTGATAGACCCTACATACTGTAAACCTCAGGGAATGTGATACACCGGCCATACAATATAACTCAGGGATTGTGACACACCCTCCATACTGTAAAACTCAAGGAATGTGATACACCCTCCGTACTGGAA
>NW_025180253.1:0-2354 GCF_004010195.1 Chiloscyllium plagiosum | reverse complement strand
GTGCATGTTTATTTAACCATCCAGCACAGAGTCCGTGCCAAAGACTGAGGAGATTCTGAATCTTCTGGTTATATATATTTAAACAGACAGCACAGAGTCAGTGCCCTTGACTGAGGAGACACTAAAAGTCCCGGATCCATATATTTATTTAACCAGGGTGTAGATTTGCTCGCTGGATAGATGTGTTGTCCCAGTCGAACTTGTGGCTTTTTTTTCATCCGTGTGTAGGGCTATGAGGGAGAGTGGGTCGTGCCTTTTTTGTGGTATCCTGGTGGCTAACTGTCTTCCTGTTTATCCAACGTAGTGTTTGTGGCAGTCCTTGCATGGGATTTTGTAGACAACGTTGGTTTTGTCAATGGGTTGTACCGGGTCTTTTAAGTTTGTTAGTTTTTGTTTGAGAGTGTTGGTGGGTTTGTATGCTACTAGGATTCCGAGGGGTCTTAGTAGTCTGGCTGACATTTATTTAACCAGGCAGCATAGAGTCAGTGCCCTAAACTGAGGAGACTCTGAATCTCCTTGTCATTTATATATTTAACCAGACAGCATAGAGTCAGTGCCCTAAATGAGGAGACTCTGAATCTCCTTGTCATATATATATTTAACTAGACAGCATAGAGTCAGTGCCCTAAATGAGGAGACTCTGAATCTCCAGGTTGTATATATTTAGACAGCAGCTGAGAGTCAATGCCCTTAACTGAGGAGACTCTAAATCTCCTGTTTATATATACGTATTTATCTATACAGCACATAGTCTGAGCATGAAACTGAGGAAACTGTTGTGTATATTTATTTAATCATCCAGCACAGAGTCAGTGCCCCAAGCTGAGGAGACTCTAAATATCCTGTTTATGCAAATTTGAACCAGCCACCACACAGTCAGTGCCCTAAACTAAGGCGTCTATAGATATTCTGGTTATATATATATTTAACCAGACATCACAGAATCAGTGCCCTTAACTGAGGAGACTCTAAATTTCCTGGTTACATATAACCAGCCAGCACAGAGTCAGTGCCCTAAAATGAGCAGGCTGTAAATGTCCTGGTTACATATATTTATTTAACTCACCAGCAGAAAGTCAGTGCCCTAAACTAGAGACTCTAAATCTCCTGGTTATCTATATTAAACCAGCCAACACACAGTCAGTGCCCTAAACTGAGGAGACTCTAAATATTATTGTTATAAATAATTTAACCAGCCATCATACAATCAGTGCCCTAAACTGAGGAGAATCTAAATCTCCTAGTTATGTATAATTATTTAACCAGCCAGCACAGTGTCAGTGCACTAAATTATGGAGAATTTAAATCTCCTGGATATAAATGTTTATGTGTAACTAGGAAATTTAGAGTCTCCTCAGTTAAGGGCACTGATTCTGTGATGTCAGGTTAAATATATATAACCAGAATATCTAGAGACTCCTCAGATTAGGGCACTGACTGTGGGCTGGCGGGTTAAATAAATTTATATATCTAGTAGATTTACAGTTTACTCAGTTTAGGGCACTGACTCTGTGTTGCCTGGTTAAATAAATGACAGCCAGACTACTAAGACCCCTCAGAATCCTTGTCGTGCTCTAGACTGAGGAGAAACTGAAACCCGTGGTTTTACATATTTATTTAACTAGCCAGTAGAAAGTCAGTGCCCTAAACTGAGGGGACCTTAATCTCCTAGTTATATCTGTTTTTTTTAATAGCCAGCACAGAATCACTGCCCCAAACTGAGGAGAATCTAAATACTATGGTTATAAAAGTTTTAACCAGCCACCGCACAGTCAGTTCCTGAAAATGAGAAAACTCTAAATCTCCTGGTTATATTTAATTAACCAGCTTGTTATATGCAAGGGTTGTGAAGGTTTGTAGCTCAAGTTCAGGTTTACAATGTAGGTTTGCTCACTGAGCTGTAGGTTTGATATCCAGACGTTTCAATACCTGGCGAGGTAACATCAGCAGTGGCGACCTCCAAGTGAAGCGAAGCTGTTGTCTCCTGCTTTCTATTTATATGTTTGTCCTGGATGGGGTTCCGGGGTTTGTGGTGATGTCATTTCCTGTTCGTTTTCGGAGGGGTTGATAGAAGGCACCTAGATCTATGTGTTTGTTTATGGCGTTGTGGTTGGAGTGCCAGGCCTCTAGAAATTCTCTGGCATGTCTGTGCTTAGCCTGTCCCAGGATAGATGTGTTATCCCAGTCGAAATAGTGTTTTTTATTCATCCGTGTGTAGGGTTACGAGGGAGAGAGGGTGGTGTCTTTTTGTGGCTAGCTGGTGTTCGTGTATCCTGGTGGCTAACTTTCTTCCTGTTTGTCCTACATAATGTTTGTGGCCGTCCTTGCATGGAATTTTGTAGATGACGTTGGTT
>NW_025180252.1:0-2354 GCF_004010195.1 Chiloscyllium plagiosum | reverse complement strand
GAAACAACATTACGGCATGTTCAATTCTATTTTTAAAAAAGCTGCAGGCATCTTTCTGAAACTTGCGTAGAAAAATGTGCAGTCTGGTCACAGTTGAGGACAGGCTGTAAGGGGTGAGTTGCCCATTCTAATATTGTCAAATTGGTTCTGATTATGAAGAAATAGAGTCATGGAGCATGGAATGAAACAGTTTGGTTTATGCCGACCAGATATCCTAAATTAATCTACTCCTATTTGCCAACACTTGGCCCAAACCCCTTTAAACTTTCCTATTCGTACACCCATCCAGATGCCTTTTAAAAGTTGTAATTGTACCAGCCTCCATTCCCGCTGCTCATTCAATACATTTACCATCCTCTGTGTGAAACAAGTTACCCCTTAGGTCCCTTTTAAATCTTTCCCCGATCACCCAAAACTAATGTCCTCTAGTTCTGGCATTTCTTGAGGCAAATTAAATGTCTCACGTTTTTTCTCATCCTTTGGTCCCTAAACCTATGCCCTCCAGTTTGTGACTCCCCTAACCGAGGGAAAAGATATACAAAATATATACAAAAGATATACAATGTCGAGCCACAGGGGGGAAAAAATTGTGGTTCAACTTTTTTTTCCTCCGATTGGCATTTGGACACTTCAAATCTGTCAGTAACGTAAGCATCTCTGAAGAGCATAATGCACATGCCCCTCGGTGTCAGCAAGCACTGCGCATGTCCGCTGGTGTCAGCAAAAGACTGTGCATGCTCCTAGTTGTGTACACAAACGACTCATGACCTTCTTTTGATGTACCAATAGGGAACTCGGGAGGACCGGAAGTTGTCTTGTCCTCCTGCCAATCAGAACACCGCTATTGTCTGAATGCGGAAGTTGGATAATGAGCTTCTGAAGCCCCTGCTGCTGCTCCTGTCTCTCTGAATGAAGATTGAGCTTTACCCCAAACTGCAACTTTCTTCCTCTGTCCAACAACTGTGAGTACAGCACTCTCTTTTCTCGACATCTGTTCCACTTTTTTTTAATTCTGGCGTTCAATTGTTGACTTGCAACAACTGAAAGGAAAGGGAGTGAATTCAGGGAGGGGACAGAGTGTAGAAATATTGGTCGAGAGTGTGGTGCTGGAAAAGCATAGCAGGTCAGGCAGCGTCCGAGGAGCAAGAAAATCTACGTTTCGGGCAAAAGTCCTTCATCAGGAATTTTCCTGTTCCTCAGATGCTGCCTGACCTGCGTGCTTTTCCAGCACCACACTCTCGACTCTAATCTCCGGCATCTGCAGTACTCACTTTTTTGTCTAGAAATGTTGGTCTAGATCTGTGTCTCACTTGGCAAACACATGGCAAATGCATTACCACAATGTGATAATATAGCCTTTGCTGTGAGAAAGCAGAAAGGAGGTGCATTGTTTTAATGTGACATGTTGGGATATGGAGAAAGTGAGAAGTGCAAATGCTGGAGATCAGAGTTGACAAGTGTGGCCCTGGAAAAGAACAGCGGGTCAGACAACATCCGAGGACCAGGAGAGTTGACGTTTTGGACACGAGCTGTTCATCAGGAATGTTATGTGGATGTACAAAGAGGTTTCAATGTCTTTTTACACCAGTCAATACCCGTTGTCAGACAGGTGCACTAAGCAGTCAGCAGGGCAAGTCGTGTATTAGCAAGAGGAATTGAGTTCAGAAGTGGGGTGGGGCCTTCCTGCGGTTAGGGAGTCATTGAATATATTCAAGGCTGAGTTCATCTGATTTTTGAACAACAATGAAGTGGATGGTTATGAGGGAACAGGAAAAAAATGGTTTTAAGAACAGTTACAGAATCGTACAGCACACATTTTCCAGTGCGAGCAGCAGCGAAGGTAAGACCGTTTGGTTTTAAAAGTGCTTACCGGTAGCGGGCAGCGGTGTTTTTTTTTTTCTCTTTCACTCTCTCTTCACAGAAAGAGCGGGAGCACCAGGGGGAAGTGACGACGACCAGAGGGGCAGCCGAGACCCGGAAGCAGTTAGTGTAAGCTTACCTGGGTAGGCTTTTTCCCCCTTTAAAAGCGCGAAGGAGAGGAAGTGCTGAATTTTGCTTGTTGTATTCTTTAGACCCAGTTTTTTTAAAAATAAAAGTTAGCTTTAGAGGGATGGCAGTGAAGGCAGTGCAATGTTCCTCCTGCAACATGTATGAGGTGAGGGATGCCATCGACGTCCCTGCCGATTACACTTGCAGGAAGTGCACCCATCTCCAGCTCCTCCAAGACCGTGTTAGGGAACTGGAGCTGGAGTTGGATGAACTTCGGATCATTCGGGAGGCAGAGGGGGTCATAGATCGGAGTTATAGGGAGGTAGTAACTTCAAAGATGGCAGATAGATGGGTGATAGTGAGGG
>NW_025180251.1:0-2354 GCF_004010195.1 Chiloscyllium plagiosum | reverse complement strand
TTGCCCATTTCCTCCGCATTAGTGTAACTGACGCCTCCCATCCCAAGTGATTGAGAGAAAGCAGAAGAGCGAATGGGCTCTGCCCTCCCCCAGAACAGTTTGCAAGTCGAAACAAAAAAGGTTTAATTATCCGCCAGTGGTGAAAGTCCAGTTACTGGGAACGGGACAAACAGCAGCGTCCTGGGCGCAGGGAGACGGAATGAGAAGCAAATGTTGTGGAATCTCTTTGCTGCTTGCGATTCTTGGAGCAACTCAAACGTATTTCACACTGAGCAAGTCTCAGCTGCTTCGGGGAGGGCGCTTGGAGCGTCCGCGGTCCGGGCAGCGCGCGGTATGGTCTAGCGGTATGATTCTCACTTCGGGCCTACAATTGGATGGTACTTGCGAGAGATCTCGCGTTCGAATCCCGGACAAGCCCTAATTGCTTAAGGTGCCCTGTGCAGAAACGCTGGCGCAATTTTCTCCCAAAGCACATTTGTTAAACGAGATCGGACTGCCTGGAGGAGGGATGGGGTCGAGCTCCCATTACAGCGAACAGGGTAAAAGGAAACACTTGCTCAAAGTGAAAACAAGCATTGCACATAGTTCGCCCGCGCAGTCTGACTCTGAATGAATCCTCCAGCTGCATTATTGCTCAATTGTGAGAGTGAAATTTCAGGAAGGGTGGAAGTGAAGTGATTGCAGACAGCGCTGAACAGGTTGACGTTAATGGTGCCGTGTATAAGGATTGTCAGCAATGAAGGTAGATTGGAAAGTTGGGACAGTTCTCCTTGGAGAACAGTAGGTCGAAAGCTGGCCTGAGTGACGTTTTAAATACCTTCAGGTCTATGACTGAAAGACTCTTCTGTGCCCAAAGCTCAGCTCTTCTACCGAGAGTATACCTTCCCCAGAGATGGAGCATTGCAATTTGTGAGTTAAGAGAAAGCGGGAGTGGGGTGAGAGAAAGCAGCAGCTCAATAGTTTAGTCCAAACTATCTGTCTGTCTGTCCCTCTCCTCTTCCCCCACCTCCTCGCCTCACACACAGATTACAGACTTAAAATCCATACAGAGACAAAGCTTCAGTTTCGAAACAGCAGCAGCCAGAACACACTTTCATTTAGACAACAAAACACAGGCTTCTGCACCCAAAGGACACAGATTTATTTCACAAGGAAACAAGGATTTTCACACAGCTGAACACAACATTGTCTGAGTATATCTCTGGACATGTTTGTAAAAGTCAGTGATTCTGTGTCTCACTCTGATTGTATTGCGCTTCCATCTCTGTGTTCATGTCTGTTTTTCTGTGTTGATGTGACTATCTCTGCAAGCAATGGGACACAGATTTTGTCGGAGGGAAGTTTGAGTGTGTCTGTCTGTGTATGAATGACAAACTGTCTGCAGTGGCGCAGTTTGTCCCGGAAGCGTGTGTCTGAAAGTTTATTTATAGCTGTCTGTGAATCTGATTTTGTGCCTGTGCGCGTTGGTGTGTGTCCAGCTCTGCCTGAAATGGGACAAACTTTGAATCATCACGTTTATAATTGATTCTTTCAAAATCAAAGTTTCTCTCTCTTTCTGAGAAGTACAGTAACACAATGCCGCCTTCTGCTGGCCTACCCATGTGACATCACAAGCGCCACATTTCCCTGTTCCACTGCATCTATTTCCTGATCCTCCTGTGGCGAGGGAGGACGGGGGTGGGGGGCGGTGGGGGGAGATCCATCTGAATTTTATTGAGAACAGCAGTAGCAGCACACAGCTGCCTGAGTCAGGTGTGAATTCAGAAGGTGGGATGACTGAGTAAATCCTTTCCCAGAAAAGCAGCAGGTAACAGCTTCTTACCAGTGTGTATTCGTTGTGGTTTCAGAAGATTTTTTTGAATGGACAAATCGTTTCCCACACACAGAGAGGGGAATGGCCTCTCCCCAGTGTGAACATACTCATGTATCAGCATTTCATTTCTGTGTTCAAAGCTTTTATCTCAATGTGTGCATTTGAAAGGTCTCTCAGTGTTTACCAGTTGGTGTGCCTAGAGGTTGAGAACAGAGAATGCCTTGTTATACTCAGAGCAGGCGAAGGGCCTCTCCCCAGTGTGATCTCACTGGTGCATCATCAGGTAGGATGAGTGACTGAATCTCTTCCCACACTCAGGGCAGATGAATGGCCTCCCCCCACTGAATTCATTCTTGTTTCTCAAGGACGGTGATTAATTGAATCCCTTCCCACATACAGTAGATGAATGAATTATCTCCAGTTTGACCGCATCAATGAATTTCCAGCATGTATAAACATTTGCATCCCTTCCCATAGATTGCACATTTCCATGATTTCTGTGGTGTAGATCAGCTGATTCCTCACCCAGACACAGGACAGG